>NC_072772.1:37481964-37536964 GCF_022539595.1 Amphiprion ocellaris
GTGACCTTGGGTTGGTGGGGGACCTTGGGTTGCAGTGAGCAGCTCTGTTTTAACCTGGATGAGAATTTTTTTTTTTTTTTTTTTTTAAGTCTCGGGGAGTATTTATAGGAAGTCATCAGGATTCTACACTTTCAAAGTAAGAGCTCAGACATGTAAATTCTGGGATTCCGATTTTTATTTCAGTTATTCACGCTGAGAAATTCAAATAATGATATTCAAGTTTGTTTTATTTAAGGTTTTCAGTTTTAGAAATTCAAACTGAAATGATGAAATTCAAGTTTTATGTCCAGATTTTAAGTTTCTTTCTTGTGTTTTAGTAGCATTACATAAAATATGATGGGATGTTACTTTAGGTTTCTGTGTTCTATTATATCTATTCTTCTTTTCTAATCTAGCTGATGTTTTTAATTTCAGTATTTTGTGTTGAATTATGAAGCGGTTGAAGCTGAATACTGGCATCAGAACACGGAGGTCGTATTTAGTTTTTTACATCGACTGAACAGTTGTATTTGAACTGTGATTGGCTGTTTTCTGGTAAATCAAGTTCTGAGCATCAGAATAATGATTGCAGGGAAACTTCCTCCTGAATGAAACCCAATAAGTGAAGACCAGGAAGCCATACAGACAGACGTTCTTCCAGGAGAAGGAAGTGTGCTCACAGTTCCCATTTCTCTCTTGAACTTGGTCTGTTTCCACCAGTTCTTCTGCCTCATCAGCTGGAAGGTTCTTGCTGGTGTCCTCCAAGACCTCGTCCTCCAAGACCTCGTCCTCCAAGACCTTGTCCTCTTGTGGATCTTCAGTGTTTAGGTCCTGACTGACCTCTTCTTCGGCTATTGCTGAGGTCAGTTTTTGGACCATCATCCCAAGCTGCTCTATCTCCTTGTAGAAGAGACAAGCCTAGTGCATCTCTTCAGAGCTCTGCTGTATCTTCTTGTGGTCGTCCTGTTTGTCCTTCAGACCTCCGATCTGACAGCTGGTCTCCAAAATACGTCTGAGATGCTGCTGCTGAACGGTGTTCTGTTGTTCTTCAGTCTCCACGGTTTCTTGATTCAGTTGCACCTCCTGGGATGAAGTCTTGTTTCTCTTCTCTCTGTTGACCAAAAGTTCCCTCTGGTTCTTCTCATCATCCAGCTGTTCTTTAGTCTGTTCCGGTTGCTTGCTGTGGTTGACCCAGAAGATTCTCTCCCTGAGATGTTTGGTTGTCTCTTTTTGAAGCCGATCATCCGGCTCCTTTTCATTGCTCCTCTCACTCTGAAGCTTTTTTCCCAGTGCTTCATTTGTTCCTCCAGCTCCTGTGCATTGGTTTTCTCTCTTTGGAGCTTGTTGTCCAGGTACTGGACGTGATTGCCCAACTCCTGTGACATGAGCCTTTCTCTGATGGACTCATTCTTCATATATCGGATCTGTTCGTCCATCTCCAGTGCTTTGCTGTTCTCTATGTGGAGCTGGTTGTTCAACTGTCAGACTTGTTCGTCCAACTCCTGTGCTGCAGTCCTCTCTTTGTGGAGCTGGTTCTTCAGACATCTGACTTCTTTAGCCAGCTACTGAGCATTGGTCCTCTCACTGTGGAGATGGTTGTTCAAATGTTGGACTTGTTCGTCCAGATCCTTAGCTTTAGTTCTCTCTCTGAGGAGCTCATTCTTCAGATGTTGGACTTGTTGGTCCAGCTCCTGTCCATTGGTTTTCTCATTGTTGGGATATTGTTGTTTGGCTGCAGGGCTGCTGTCCTCTGGCTTCAGAAGGTCAGAGGAGATCTGATGGATTGTTTGGTCTGGTAACAAACACTGTTGGTGGGCTGTTTGGAGCTCAGCCTGCTCCTGCTCCTCTACCTGGCATTGGAAGGGTCTTCTCAGGAAGTCCCAGATGTAGATGCTCATGATGGTGTTCTGCTAGAAGATGTTCTCCTGGTGCAAGCTTTGAAATGAGTCGCTGATCACATTGATAAAGTCCCATCACATACAGCACATCTGTCAGAGCCTTATTTAAAAACTCTGTGTTGTCACTGATGATGTCACAAAGGGGAACTGGCTTTATGTCTGGACACTGGTGACATCACCGAATGGAATTGTGGCATTGATGCTGCAGTTCTTCAGTAGAACTGTGGAACTCCTGATGTTTACATTCACTATGAGGACATTCAACAGGAAGCAGATGTTTGAAGCCAAACATTAATCTTCAGTGTTAAATGGTCCGAGTCCAACATCACAGAACAAATAGAACCTTTAACCACATACAGAAACCAAGCCACGATTTACAGAGGAAGTCAAAAGAAAAAAACGTTATTCATTATAAAATCAACTCAATCTGAACAAAGTTTCCCCTCCAGAACCTCCTCAGAACATCTGGTTCTTCATCTCCATTAACTTTATTAATGATCAGAGTTCCAGGTCCTTGAAGTCCAGAGAGGAGAACATCCCCTGGAGAAGGTTCTAGAGTAGACCTACCTAGAGTAGACCTAGAGGTCTACTCTAGGTAGGTCTACTATAGAACCTTCTACAGTTGTCAGTAGGTCTACTCTAGAACTTTCTACAATCAATCAATCAATCTTTATTGGTCATTGCACACTTTCATATACAACGAAATTTCATTTGAGCTGCCCTGCCAATGACAGCTCCGGCTGCTGCGCAGTGCTGCGCGCACCTTTCTTGAGGAAAAAAAAGAAAAAGGACATGTTGGGATCTGGGTAGGGATAGCAGAGGGTAAAAGAAAAAAAAAAAGGCTTGTACCAAATGAAACCTCCAATGTTGGGAAATTCAATTTGAGAAGGAACCTAAAAAAACAAACCCGCAAACAGACAAAGCATGACGTTAGACAAGAATAGTTGGGATAAGGATGTGGGGTGGTGGAGGGGGGAGCACCGCACAGTTAGCCGGTTCCCGTGCAGCAAATTACTGCATGGATTCCTGGCTCCCGTGTATAGTGAGGAAAGCTTGTGGAGGCGGGGGGGATGGGGGTTATGGACATGTGTGCAAATGTTTAGCTCAGTCCTCAGTTCATGAGTCCGAATGTTTGTGTATGCGTGTAGCCCATCTTCTTCCGTCTCAGACCTCCGGTGTCTCAGTTCGCGAGGGTGGGAGCGCGATAACACAGCAAGGTTGCTATGGAGACATCCTCGGTTGGCCCGGTCCAAAAGTCAACAGGTGTCCTTGGGAAAGTGGGGGGTGGGGGGGGGGAGCTATCTCTTGGCCATGAAACTTCCAGAGGAGTTTGTTATTGTTCCAGGGGCACCAGAATGTAATCAGTTATCTTCAAGTTTAGGCGGGAGAGGAGTAATTTCACCTTTCCCCTACTGCTCTCAACAATTTTAGACCCCAGCTGTAGCGATTCTCACCCTGATGGCTTCCAGTCTGCGACTCAGATCAACAGTCACACCAAGCAAACTGTTCATCTTACGATTGAGTTCGTCATACCAAGCATCGGCAGCCGTGATCCGATCGTTTGCATAGACCAGCAGAGTTTGGATGTCGTTTCTGTCTGCGGTCTTCCTGATTTTCCAGAAGCTCAGGCCAGTGAACAAGCCAATTATCAGCAGGCCTGTCATCATAAATCCGAATATATAAACATCTTCCACATCCTCCACGGATAGGGGTGCCAGGCACATGATCCCCTTCCACTTCCCCCAGGCGTCGATCACGTAACCAGAGGCGAAACTCCCATCCGGGCCGGTAGGCTCCCCTAGGCCTGTGCTCTTTGTGGCGACAATCTTGTCAATTGCGTTGAGAGACCAGTTTATCAATTCCATGATCGGTGTTTCGAAGGTCCAGTGCCAAGCGATCGCTCCAAGTCAGACAGACGAGACGAAGACGAAGATATGCAGCAAGCAGGGAGACATGAGGGTAGGGAGGAACAGAGATAGCTGCGGAGCGAAGAAAAGTGCGACCGCCTCCTACGAGAGCTGAGAGCAGGGACGTTCTCCTCTCTTGCTTCCAGTCTTTAGTTTAGTCTCACTTAGAACATTCCAGGTCCTTGAAGTCCATCGAGGAGGGTCCAGATTTATCACTTTTTAATGGACTTTTTCAGAACTTCATCAGTTCAGCAGCTAGAACCATGACATTTAGGAGGAGGAACACATCTGAGTTCTGGTAAAAACTGAATCCAGGTCAGTTTAAATCCATCCAGGTGTCTCAGTCTGAACACTGAATCTGGGTTTTGTAACAAAATGAGACAAACAAGACTTAAACCAACAGAACTGAGACAAAACTTTACAAAAAAGACGTGAAACGATATGAACGAGACACAAAACAAAGAAAAACGAAAGACAAAACAATAAAAGCAAGACACAAAATGACAAACGGAGACAAGCAACATGAAGCAAGACCACAAAGACACACAAAATGAGACAAACGGGACATAAAACAACAAAAACAAGAAAAAAAATGACCCGAAAGGAGACAAAATGACAGAAACTCAAACAAACCTACTTTCATCCATCCAGGTGTCTCAATGTAAACAATACACCTGTTAATTTCCCCTCTACCCAGCTGTTAGCATCAGCATTATGTTATGTATCCTGGTGATCGTCAGCATTATGGGATGTATCCTAGTGATCGTCAGCATTATGGGATGTATCCTAGTGATCATCAGCATTATGGGATGTATCCTAGTGGTCGTCAGTATTATTGGATGTATCCTAGTGTATAGAGTCCTAGAAACCATCATTGGTTCTTGGATGTTTCTGGTTTCTAAAACTTTAAAGGTGATTGTGGATGAACTTTAATGCTGGCAGGAGGTTGGTCAGAACTAGTAGAGGAACTGATGTGGGAAATCATTTTTCTAACTTTCAGACAGCATGAAGGTAGAACGTTGATCAGATGAGGTTCCTGTAGGTCCAGAAGCAGCTGGTGTGAGGTTCATGTGTGGTGGTTTTCCAGCGTTGTGATTGGCTGTGTGTCTGTTCCAGAGTGGTCACCTGCCCTGCGTCAGGGTTTGGGAGGTGGATGGAGCTCAGGTGGCCGAAGTTCAGTCTCATAAATACGGAGTTTCCTGCGTTTCGTTTTCCACCAACAGCTGCTACATCGTCTCTGTGGGCTTCCAGCACGACATGACGGTCAGCGTCTGGGACTGGAGGGTGAGGCAACGCAACAACATAATGCAATGACACAACGCAGCAATGCAACAAAACACAAACAGCAGAATGTAACGCAACGCAAACAACAACACGACACAAGGGAACCAAAGCAACACAACAGCATAACACAACTCAACGTAACACAACAGCACTACTGCTAAACCAGCCAATAACCAGTAACAGCAGTAGTGAACGCTGTGGATGCCTGCATGTAGTCATCATGTGTACTGTAGTACTACACACTATTAGAATGCAGTTTAATGAGCACAGAGAGCAGGAGAGAAACTAACAGATGCTAACATGAAAACACAGAAACCCACCCTGTCCTGGTTTACTGGTTTAAATTAACATTTAACATCTCTGAATGTCCCTCAGTGCTACAGTTTATACAGAGATCTGAGCATCAGAGCCAACGTTAGCATCATTACTGCTACCAGCATCAAAGCTAACTTTATTATCATTACTGCTACCATCATAAAAGCTAATGTTAGCTACATTACTACTACCACCATCAAAGCTAATGTTAGCATCATTACTGCTACTACGATCAAAACTAATATTAGCATAATTACTGCTACCACCATCAAAGCTAATGTTAGCCACATTACTACTGCTACTGCTACCACCACCAAAGCTAATGTTAGCATCATTACTGCTACTGCCATCAAAGCTAATGTTAGCCACATTACTACTACCACCATCAAAGCTAATGTTAGCCACATTACTACTACCACCATCAAAGCTAATGTTAGCCACATTACTACTGCTACTGTTACCACCATCAAAGCTAATGATAGCATCATAACTGCTACTACCATCAAAGCTAATGTTAGCATCATTACTGCTACTACCATCAAAGCTAATGATAGCATCATTACTGCTACTACCATCAAGCTAATGTTAGCCACATTACTACTGCTACTATCAAAGCTAATGTTAGCCACATTACTACTGCTACTACTACCACCATCAAAGCGAATATTAGCATCATTACTGCTACTACCATCAAAGCTAATGTTAGCCACATTACTACTACCACCATCAAAGCTAATGTTAGCCACATTACTACTACTACCATCAAAGCTAATGTTAGCCACATTACTACTGCTACTGTTACCACCATCAAAGCTAATGATAGCATCATTACTGCTACTACCATTAAAGCTAATGTTACCATCATTACTGCTACTACCATCAAAGCTAATGTTAGCCACATTACTACTACTACTACCATCAAAGCTAATGTTAGCCACATTAGTGCTACTACCATCAAAGCTAATGTTAGCCACATTACTGCTGCTACAACTACTACCATGAAAATGACTGCCACATTAGCTGCACAACATGGTAAGTCTAAGGATCCTCCTATAGTTTCAGCTAATGCTCATATTAACCATATTAGCCTACAACATGCTAACACTAAGGATCCTCCTATAGCTGCAGCTAATGCTAATATCCACATTAACCTACAACATGCTAACAGTAAGAATCCTCCTATAGCTGCAGCTAATGCTAATATTAACCACATTAGCCTACAACATGCTAACGGTAAGAATCCTCCTATAGCTACAGCTAATGCTAATATTAACCACATTAGCCTACAACATGCTAACACTAAGGACACTCCTATAGCTGCAGCTAATGCTAATATTAGCCACATTAGCCTACAACATGCTAAGGTTGTCCTCACCTACCCTCACCTGTCTCTGAGCAGAAAGCTTCCATCATCGCCTCCAACAAAGTGTCCAGCCGAGTGTTCGCCATCTCCTTCTGTCAGGACAACAGCTACTTCGTCACTGCTGGCAACCAACACGTCAAGTTCTGGTACCTGGACGTCTCCAAAGAGCGGCGGGTAACTCACCTGAGGCCGGCTCAGCCAATCACAGCTCACGTTCAGTCGGCCTGAGGTACCAGGCTGACGTGTTTTCTCCTTGTGTCCAGGTGAACAGCACCGTGCCCCTGATTGGTCGGTCAGGGTTGCTGGGCGACCATAAGAACAGTGTGTTCAGTGGGGTGGCGTGTGGGCGGGGCCTCATGGCATCCAATACGTACTGCATCACCAGCTCCGGTCTGCTGTGTCTCCTGAACAGCAGCCGACAGTTGGAGGCCTGGGTCCACCTGAAGGTGAGAACACCACGAGACGAATCTGTACTGCTCAGAGATACACCTGTACAGCTCAGAGACACACCCGTACAGCTCAGACACACCTGTACGGCTCAGAGAGAAACCTGTACAGCTCAGACACACCTGTACGATGCAGAGACACACCTGTACGGCTCAGAGACACACCTGTACAGCTCAGACACACCTGTTTCAAGCAGAGACACACCTGTACAGCTCAGACACACCTTTACAATTAGAAATAAACATATCTCTGGAACTTAAAAATATATACACCTGTATGATCTAAAAATATATACCTGCATGATTGTGAAATACTCTTTTATAATCAAAAATACACCTGTACGATTCTAAATACACTAGTATGACTAAAAATATACAGGTACAATGTTTACACAATGAAAAGAAACACCTGGACGGTCTAAAAAATACACCTGTATGCTTCAGACACAGTACAAGTGAAATGCAGCTACTCTCCACCTAAACAAGCAAACACACTGGTGTGATTTACAGAGGAAAAAATAAAACTTCACAAGAAAGATGTTTTGCATTCATAAACTAATAGTTCAAATATTCTGTCGTTGTGAGTCAGTGTCCTGTCAGTCACTGTTGTTGTTGTTGTTGACAGACGACGTCGGCCAGCTGCCTCTCCATCACTGAGAGCTTGGTGTTCTGTGGCTGCGCTGACGGCGTCATCAGAGTTTTTAATCCGTCCAACCTGCAGTACATCAGCACCGTGCAGAGACCACATCACCTGGGAGTGAACCTGATGCCCATCACACCGGACAGGTACAAGTACTGCAAACACGCAGGAGAAATACTGTAATCATCCAGGAGAAATACTGCAGACACACAGGAGAAATACTGCAATATACAGGAGAAATACTGCAGACACACAGGAGAAATACTGCAATATACAGGAGAAATACTGCAAACATGCTGTATAGGTACTACAGACATGGTGGCCTCTGATTCCTACCTGTATACCTCCATAGCGACTCGTTACCTGCCACTCCAGGTGTGCAGTTCCCCGACACGTTGGCTCTGACCTTTAACTCCGCCTCCTGTCAGCTGACCTGCGTGTACAGCGACCACAGCATTTATGTTTGGGACATTAAAGATGTGAAGAACACCGTGAAGACGTACTCTGCTCTGTACCACAGCAGCTCTGTGTGGAGCGTCGAGGTCAGTGTGTTGCCGGAAATACTGCAAAATGTACTGCAACAATACTGCCAGGAGAACCTCGAATACTGTCAAAAATACTGCCAGGAGAGCCAGAAATACTGTCAAAAATACTGCCAGGAGAGCCTCAAATGCTGTCAAAAATACTGGGAAGAGACCCTCAAATACTGTCAAAAATACTGCCAGGAGAGCCTCAAATACTGTCAAAAATACTGGGAAGATAGCTTCAAATACTGTCAAAAATACTGCCAGGAGAGCCTCAAATACTGTCAAAAATACTGGGAAGAGAGCTTCAAATACTGTCAAAAATACTGCCAGGAGAGCCTCAATTACTGCCAAAAATACTGCCAGGAGAGCCTCAAATACTGTCAAGAATATTGCCAGGAGAGCTTCAAATACTGTCAAAAATACTGGGAAGAGAGCCTCAAATACTGCCAAAAATACTGCCAGGAGAGCCAGACTTACTGTCAAAAATACTGCCAAGAGAGCCTCAAATGCTGTCAGAAATACTGGGAAGAGAGCTTCAAATACTGTCAAAAATACTGCCAGGAGAGCCTCAAATACTGTCAAAAGTATTGCCAGGAGAGCCAGAGTTACTGCCAAAAATACTGCCAGGAGAGCCAGAGTTACTGCCAAAAATACTGCCAGGAGAGCCAGAGTTACTGCCAAAAATACTGCCAGGAGAGCCAGAGTTACTGTCAAAAATACTGCCAGGAGAGCCAGAGTTACTGTCAAAAATACTGCCAGGAGAGCCAGAGTTACTGTCAAAAATACTGCCAGGAGAGCCAGAGTTACTGCCAAAAATACTGCCAGGAGAGCCAGAGTTACTGTCAAAAATACTGCCAGGAGAGCCAGAAATACTGCCAGGAGAGCCAGAAATACTGTCAAAAATACTGCCAGGAGAGACACAAATACTGCCAACAGTACTGCAAGGTGAGGTACAGCCAGATGCTGTCAGTCTCTCCGAGTCTCCAGAAGTCTTTCAGGTGCAGCAGTAGTAGTCAAAGTAGTAGTAGGACCGTACTAATAGAACCTGAATGTGTCCTTCAGGTCTACCCAAAGCTTCAGGATCCATCTGAGGCCTGTCTACCTACGTCCTCCTTCCTCACCTGTTCGTCTGATGGCACCATCAGACTGTGGAACACCAGACAGACCGACCTCCACAGCAATGTGAGCTGCTGCACATCTGTAGACAGCTGCTGCACGTCTGTAGACAGCTGCTGGGTCCTGACCTCCATGTGTTGCAGGACCTGCTGAGGATCCTGTATGTGGAGGAGGCTGCTGGGAAGGCCGGAGTCCGGGTGCTGAGCATCAGTCCTGACGGGCAGCACCTGGCGGCCGGAGATCGCTGTGGAAACCTCAGGTGAGTCTGAGCACTGAAACCCTCTGATGGACCCAAGGCAGGTTCTGCTCACTGATTCTGGTTCTCTCCAGGATCTTCGCTCTGGACTTCCTGGATGAGCTGGTGAAGATCAAGGCTCACGACTCAGAGGTGTTGTGTCTGGAGTTCTCCCCCGCTAGCACAGGTGAGACTCCAGTCCGCAGGTGAGACTCCAGTAAAGTCCGGCTTCAAGCACTTTGTCTGAGCTCACCTGCCACTAGAAGCGAGTTTTGGATGTTTGGGTGGTGTTTGGCTGCTCAGTGATGATCAAAGCTCACTGTTGCTGTTTCAGGATTGAAGCTGTTGGCCTCAGCCAGCAGAGATCGACTGATCCACGTCTTCAACCTGGAGAAGAACTGCAGTCTAGAACAAACTCTGAACGACCATTCAGCCTCCGTCAGTGCTGTGAAATTTACAGGTGCTCATCTTTCTATCACGTACAGAGCTTCTAAACAGTTCACCTGCTGGAGGCTTTCCTTTTATTGCTTTTCAACACTGAATCATGGGCAATTTTTTTTTTCTCACAAGAATTTACCAAAAGATTCTTTCATGTCAAAGTGAAAATGAATTTGTATAAAGTAATATCAGCTAATTAATAGGATAAAATCTAAGATTAGTAACTGTCATAATGACTGGATCTGGAAGGTCCGGTCTCTGGTGGATCAGAACTCCTGGATAGAACTACACCTGACGACTGAAGAACCAAGAAACTCTGAGAAAAGGTTCTTTAAAAGCATCAGTCAGGACGATACAAGAACATTTCCAAGTTCCTGAAGATCTCTGGGAGTCCAGTTAAATCCATCAGTTAGAAATGGAAGGAAGATGGAACATGAATAAATCTGACTAGAGCAGGACGTCCTCAAGACCTGAGAGACTAGAGAGGGAGGCCACCAAGACTCCTATGACTCCTCTGAAGGAGAAAGAGACTAGAGAGGGAGGCCACCAAGACTCCTATGACTCCTCTGAAGGAGAAAGAGACTAGAGAGGGAGGCCACCAAGACTCCTATGACTCCTCTGAAGGAGAAAGAGACTAGAGAGGGAGGCCACCAAGACTCCTATGACTCCTCTGAAGGAGTTCCAGCTTCAGACTGTTCATCCAACAACTGTTGTCTGTTCTTCACCAGTCTAAGCTTCATGGAGACAAAGAGAAAGACTCTGATGGAAAAAGCTCCAATTAAATCTGGACTAGAGTTCACCAGAAGACATGTGGAGACTCTGAAGTCACCTGGAAGAAGGTTCTTTGGTCTGAGGAGACCAGGATGGAGCTTTATGTCCATCAGACTAGATGATATATTTGATGGACACCAAACACTGAACATCATCACAAACACACCATCCCCATTGTGAAGCACGGTGGTGGCAGCATCATGATATTCCTGAGCAGCAGGTCCTGGAAGGCTGGTAAAGGTAGAGGGTAAATGAAATCCTGGAGGACAACCTGATGGTCTGAAGAGAACTGAGACATGGAGAAGATCAGTTTCCATCCAGACGATGAGTCAAAGCAAACAAAGATCCTCAGAGATGGTTTGAGGACAACAAGGAGGGAGTTCTGGAGGAGTCAGAGTCCAGACCTCAGTCCACCTGAGAACTAGACAAGTTCTGTAGATCAGGATCCCTGAGGAACCTGACAGAGTTGAAGAGTTAACAAGGAAGAACATTGAGATGTTCAGACTGATGGAGACCAGCAGGACCAATGATGGAGCTGCAGCCAGAGGTTCTACTAAATCCTGACTGGAAGGACGGAAGACTTATGAAATCACTTACTTGATGTTTTTATAATATTTGACGTTAGCTTGGAGATCTTTGACATCAAAAAGCCAAATGAAATTGAGGCTGATTGTGAAGGAAAGCTTCCATGGAGATGAGGTTCTTCGGGTTGTGTAGTTCTGTTGGAGGTGTGTCCTCAGTGGAAGGTGAGCTAAGCGGTGTTACCTGTGTTCCAGGTGAGAGTCCGGAGGTCCGACTGGTGAGCTGTGGAGCTGACAAGAGCATCTACTTCCAGACAGCTGAGCAGGTCTGAGCTCTAGGAGGCGCCTTCTGCTTGTTGTTGATGTTTTGTGTGTCTTTGCTGTTGTTTTCTCGTCTGTCTTTGTTTCTTTTTGTTTACCCGTTTTGTGATATTGTTCTGTTGTTTGTTTTTTCCTTGTTTTTTATTTTCTGCTTTCTTTTCTGTAGTTTTTTGCATTTTGTGAGTCTGTGTGGCTGCTTTGGTGTTTTTTGTTAATTTTGTGCTTTGGTTGTCATTCTGTGTGTGGGTTTTGTGTTGGTGGACTGGTGTTCAGGCGTGTTAAACGGCGTTTTCAGTTTGAAGTGTTGAATATTTGCACGTCTGTTTTAGTTTTAGTCTGTATGTGGATGTTTCAGTTCATTCCCTGTAATTCCTCTGAATGACCGGTGCTGCTGGATGTTTCCAAGCAGACGTCGGAGGGTTTGCGGTTCTCCAGGAGTCACCATGTGGTGGAGAAGACCACGCCCAACGACATGGACCTGGACTGGACCAGAAGCCACGTGGCCGTCGGCTGTCAGGATAGGAACATCAGGTAGAGGAGTGGATCTGCTGCTGGTTTATTCCGGTTAGTGAACGGAACGCTGAGCTGAAGCTGACGTCTGTTTTCAGAGTGTACAACGTGGAAACTGGGAAGCTGAAGAAGTGTTTGGAGGGTTCATCCAGCGATGAAGGAGCTCTGCTGAAGGTCAGGAACTTTCATTTATCAACTTGAAATGAATCCGGTTACAACCTGCTGATGTTCAGATCAGTTCATTTTAGTTCAAACGTGAACATCTGAAGTTCCTTCACGCCATCAGGTGAAGAGTTTGGACTGTTTTTGAAAAGACTCCTCTTTAGCAGTACAAACCTGTCAGAACCAGGCTCAGGGAGGGCAGACATCTGCCTCAACTGGACCAGGTGAGGGGGAAGTTCTAATCCTGATCTTAAAGTAGAGAGGGTGTCAGCCTCCAGAACCCAAACTGTGAGCTGATAAGTGAAGGTTCTGCCTCTGGAACCTCTGGAACCAGCAGTAAAGCTGCAGTCTGAGAGGGAAGGGTTCTGATAGGATGATCTGGAACTGTCAGGTCTTTACGATGCGATGGAGCTGTTCATTAAGAGTTCAGATGTTAGAAGAAGGATTTTGCAGGGAGCCATGAAGAGAAGCTAACAGGAGAACTCTGATCTCTGTTCCTGGTTCCTGTCAGAACTCTGCTGCAGCGTTTGGGATCAGCTGCAGGTTTTCTGCTGTCTAGTTCCATGTGTGTTTAATATCCAAACTTCAGTTTGTCTGGATTTAAATGAAGAAAGTTCCAGATCATCCAGAACCTTTATGTCCTTCAGACATGTTGGAGTTTCACCACCTGATTGGTTCCATTTGGTTTCATAGATAAATAGAAGTGGGTGTCATCTGCATACATTCATGTAGTGCTTCCTAATAGTATTGTCTAAGGGGAGCATGTTCAAATTAAATACTACTGGTTCTACCAGAACCCTGAGGAGCTCCAGAACTGAATCTGGTGTTCTGCAGGTTCACATGGATCCATCAGGGTCATTCTTGGCCACCAGCTGCTCCGATAAAAACATCACCATCTTGGACTACGAGTCAGGAGAGTGTGTAGCGTCTCTGTTTGGACACTCAGGTGAGTTCATCCTGACCTGCCCAGGTAGATCTGTCACATTTAAAATCTCTGCTTGGTTTGGATTTTGGGTCTAAAGTGTTGAGATTGCGTTTGAACCTGAGTCAGATGGTTCCTCAGATGTTTGATCTCCATCCTGTTTCCTCAGAGACCATCACCTGTATGAGGTTCAGTCACACCTGTAGACACTTCATCACTGCGTCAGCAGACAGGTGAGATGTACAGGCAAGGTAAACAACAATACAACAAGGTACACAATACAGACCAGGTAAACAACAATACAACAAGGTACACAATACAGACCAGGTAAACAACAATACAACAAGGTAAACAATACAGACCTGGTAAACAACAATACAACAAGGTAAACAACAATACAACAAGGTAAACAATACAGACCTGGTAAACAACAATACAACAAGGTAAACAACAATAAAACAAGGTAAACAATAGAGACCTGGTAAACAACAATACAACAATGTAAACAACAACACAACAAGGTAAACAACAATACAACAAGGTAAACAATACAGACCAGATAAACAACAATACAACAAGGTAAACAACAATACAACAAGGTAAACAATACAGACCAGGTAAACAACAATACAACAAGGTAAACAATACAGACCTGGTAAACAACAATACAACAAGGTAAACAATACAGACCTGGTAAACAACAATACAACAAGGTAAACAATACAGACCTGGTAAACAACAGTACAACAAGGTAAACAACAATACAACAAGGTAAACAATAGATGTCAGCTGGCAGGTGAACTTTGTTTTTTTTAAACTTGTGTAGAAAACTTTCTCAGCCGGTAATGACTGTGTGTTTGCTGTGTGTATCTTGTGTAGCTGTGTGTTTGTGTGGAGGCTGGACTCTCAGCTGAGCAGCATCATGAGGAAGAGGCGGGGCTTCAGATCCACACCTTCAGCCCAGAGCCTCAAACGGCTGGACACCAGGTGAGTTCCACCTTCAGAGATCTCAGGAGATGCTGGCTTTGTTCCTGAGCTCCGTTTGGTTGTTCTTCAGGAAACAAACCTTCATCACTGCTTCATCTCAGCCGCCTCATACCGATGAAGACGAGGAGGAAGAGGAGCCCCACCTCAGGACTAAAGACAGACCAGACGCTGCTCCAGGTGAGGAGGATACAGGTGACCTTGGTGACATCAGGAAACCTTCTGGAGGAATCAGAAAAGTTCACATGTAGCTAAAAGTGTTGGATGAACAGGTGTGAAGATCTAAAGCGTCCTCCTCAGCTGCTGCTCTGGTCCATCTGTGGTGGAGAGACGTCATGAGGCAGCTAATGAAGGCTTGCTTTGTTGATCTGTTGTTGTTGTTTATCTGTTGTTGTTTGTTTTTGTTTATCTGTTGTTGTTTGTTTATCTGTTGTTGATCTGTTGTTTGTTGATCTGTTGTTTATCTGTTTGTTTATCTGTTGTTGTTTGTTTATCTGTTGTTCTTTGTTTATCTCTTGTTTTTGTTGATCTGTTGTTTTTGTTGATCTGTTGTTTATCTGTTGTTTTTGTTGATCTGTTGTTTTTGTTCTGTTGTTTATCTGTTTTTGTTGATCTGATGTCGTTTGTGTATCTGTTGTTTGTTGATCTGTTGATGATCTGTTTATCTGTTTGTTTATCTGTTGTTGTTTGTGTATCTGTTGTTTGTTGTTGTTGATCTTTTGTTGATCTGTTGTTGATCTGTTGTTGTTGATCTGTTTTTGACCTTTTGTTTGTTTATCTGTTTGTTGATCTTTTTGTGTATCTGTTGTTTGTTGATCTGTTGATTGTTTATCAGTTATTTGTTGATCTGTTGTTTATCTGTTGTTTGTTGATCTGTTGTTGTTTGTTTATTTGTTGTTTGTTGATCTGTTGTTGTTTCAGCTCCACAGCTTCAGAACAACAGGAACCTGTCGATGGTCTTCAGAGAACTGGTCAGTCTGCTGCTCACACTTCTCCACTTCACAGGTAATCCATTCTGGAGACTGATTCTCTTCCAATGTGCGCTCTGCAGGGTGTGGGCGTGGCCTCCCCCAGTGTCCAATCAGACGCCGAGCCTTGTCAGGTACAGCGTCGGTGGGCAGAGCCACCAAACCCAGTGACTGTCTGCTCCAGCTTCTCCCCGAGTCCCACCAAGAGTCAGGAGGATGAAGACAAAGTCTTCCATCCTCAGGCCCTGGACCATCTGCTGGCAGACGAAGAGGACGAAGATGGAGACGAGGAGGACGAAGATGGAGATGAGGAGGATGAAGATGGAGACGAGGAGGATGAAGATGGAGACGAGGAGGATGAAGATGGAGACGAGGAGGATGAAGATGGAGACGAGGAGGATGAAGATGGAGACGAGGAGGAAGAGGAGGACCACAGGACTCCAGACAACCCGGATTCAGGTGAGGAGGTTACAGGTGACCTCAGTAACATCATCTCATCCTGAAGAAATAAACCAAAAGCTTGATCCTAAAAATAGTAGTTTAACTGTTCAACTCAAAAGTCTAAACCAGGGGTGTCCAACATGAGGCCCACGGGCCAAAAGTGGTCCTCCAGAGGGTCCGATCCAGCCCTCAAAGTGTAAAAATTCCAGAGAAGACATTAGCTGCAGATTGTAAATTAGTAAAACTATAAATTTAAAATCATTTCTAGACCATGACAAGTTGTTTGGCTCAGAAAGTAAAATACTAGATTGTTCATTGTTCTTTTGTGGTTTTGTGTCAGATTTTCATAATATTTTTGTCTTGTTTTTGTCTGTTTTTGTCTTTTTTGTGGTTTTGATCCTCCAGTAAATCCTCTCTGGTTCAGTTCCAGGTGACTAAATGTTGTGTTCCTTTGTCGACACTCTATGATCTGGAAGTTATAATGTGGAAATGATAAACTGAGACTGAATGTTGATGCCATTTCATTTATTTTTGTTCATAAATTTCAGGTTGTTGATGATGTTCAGTAAAAAGATAATTCCTTAAATGTGAACATTTTAGCACTAAACCAAAGGAACCAGAAGGAGTTGTGGTTATTCCTAGGTCATTATGCTGTGGTTCTACTGGTTCTACTGGTTCTACTGGTCCGGTCCACTGGAGATCAGACTGGACTGAGATGATCTGACTCCTCTGATCTACAGTGTTTGATAGACGGTGACCAACATGTTCTGTGGTTGAAAACATCCAGAAGTGGTTTCTTTCTGGATCTAATCTGGCAGACGCTGAGCCTCGTCGTGCTCGGAGACGGTGGTCGGCGCTGAAACGTCCAACCTTCTTTCCGAGTCCCATCAAGTGCGAGGAGGATGAAGACTTCCATCCTCAGGCTCTGGAGAGTCTGCTGGAAGACGAGGAAGACGGAGAGGAGATCAGCCAGGTGAGTCCCACAGTTTAAATTCACCAAGGTTAGGACATAGCTCTTATTATCTGGGAGTGAGGACAGTTTAGTTAGCAATGTGGTTCTGAATCCTACCAGGAGGAGGGAATGGAACCTGAGAGCAGCAGTGCAAGAGGCAGAGGCAGCTCTAAGGCAGCAGAAATAGTAGATCCCAGGAAAACCAGCGTGGAACACAGCAGGTCGAAAGGATAAAGCTGCTAGTGGAACGGATGCAGAGACAAGAGGAACTGTTGAGGGGAGCAAAGGCAGCTGGTCAGGACAAACAGGGGCAGTGGTTGAACTGGGAAGGTGTTGAGAAGAGGACCTGTGGAGGATGGAAGAAAGCCGTAATAAAGTTCTAGTAGGGGCAACATACGATGTGTTTCCAACCCCCCCAGAACCTCAGACTGTGGGTAGATGGAGACCAATCGTTCCCGCTGTGCTCAGGTACTGCAAGCTTACAGCACATTTTATCTGGATGTAGAATTAGCTGATCACAAGGCCGGTATACATAGAGACATAATCAGATGGTGAGAAGCTGAGCTTGAAGAGAGGAGAAAGCAGGAGAATTTTGGAGGTTCTAGTAAGGAGAGGTTAGTAGAGAAGTTAGTTGGAGGATAGGGGCCTTGACCCTCTCGTTGTCCTCATTTACGGACGTCAAAAATATTGTTTCCTCGTCTTTGAAAAAATCCCAAAATCCAGCAAAAAAATTCCCCAAATTCCTGAAAATTTGCAAAAGCTTCAGGAAGAAAACTCTAATAATTCCTTAAAAGTTTCCCTCAAAAGTTTTATATTTCGTCATGCCATGTATGATGACAATAAAGCCATTCTAATTTTATATTTAAAAAAAAAATCCCCAAAATTTGGCAAGAAAATTCTTGTAAATACTTTCAAAAAATTTGTAAAAATCTTCCAAAAAAATCCTAAAAATATCCAAAGTGATTCCCTATATATGAGTAAAACTTCTGATATTTTCTTTAAGAACATCCATCCATTATCTATACACTGCTTAATCCTCACTAGGGTCGCGGGGGGGGCTGGAGTCTATCCCAGCTGACTCAGGTGAAGGCAGGGGACACCCTAGACAGGTCACCAGTCTGTCACAGGGCTACATACAGAGACAAACAATCACTCTCACATTCACACCTACGGGCAATTTAGAATAATCAATTAACCTCAGCATATTTTTGGACTGTGGGAGGAAGCCGGAGTACCCGGAGAAAACCCACACATGCACAGGGAGAACATGCAAACTCCATGCAGAAAGATCCCGGGAAAGCCGGGACGCGAACCAGGGACCTTCTTGCTGCAAGGCGAAAGTGCTAACCACTACGCCACTGTGCAGCCCTCTTTAAGAACATTCACATGAAAATCAACCAAAATCCAGCGAAATTCACTGGATTTTTTTTGGTAAATGTTCTTTAGAAGCTTTTTTTAACATTTCTTTTTTTCCACCAAAAAATGTTCAAAACTTTCCCAGAAATGTTGAAAATGTGGACATCAGAAGTTTCACTGTGAAAATAGATTTTTTTTTTTCGCATTTTCAAACTATAAAACGGGTTAATTTTGACCTGCAGGACGACACGAGGGTCAAAGGAGGAAGGAGGCAGGAGCCGCCTGGTAGGAGCTGGTGATGGGAAATGCAGGTAGATTTAGGAGGAAAACTTGTTGTTCCCTAAGAAATAGTGTGAACTAATCTGAGGCCAGACATTGTTTTGTGGTCTGTGAAGGAAAAGACTGTATTTCATTGAGTTAACAATCAGTGGAGGAAGAAGGCTGGATATGCAGACTGAAAGACAGACGCTGAGCAGAGGGGATGGAGAACCAGAGTTGCTCCAGTAGAAGTGGGATGTAGAGGCTTTGATGAGGGTCAGAGTCTGAGGGAGACGGTGAGGGACATGGCAGATAAAGCTGCTAGATCTAGTCATTGGAGATGGATTAGGAGAAATTATAATAGTTGGGGGTGAAATAGAGGCGGTGATGGAGTAGACCTCTCCTTCAATCTGCTGTCCTCGCCTTCTTTTCCCTCCTCCAATGGCAGAGATCCAGGAAGAGGAAGTGTAGATCAGGTGGGGCCGTGGCCTGTTAGAGTCTCTCTGGGACCATGCGGCCATCTCAGGTGAGTCTGTGGTGTCAGGTAGCGGCTGTGTCTTTGTCTTTTCCTGTTGTTGTTTTTTTGTTTGTTGGTTTTCTTGTTAGGTAGCATTAGCAATTAGCAGTTAGCAGTTGGTCCTTGCATCCTAGATGAAGTATGCTGGTATCATCTCTGTCTGTGGTGAGCTTGGCTGAAGTAGTGGTGTGTTTTAGCAATTAGCGATTAGCATTAACATGTAGCACTGGCAGGTTTGGTGAGCTGACTGGTATAATTTCCTTTGTCAGTGGTAAGTTGGCTTTGGACATGGTGGCGGTCTAGCAGCTAGCATTAGCACTTACAGGGGTTTGGAGAGTTTATAAGTATAGTTTCTTTGTCCTTTTTAGCAGTTAGCACTCAGTATTCAGCAGATAACTGGTAGCATCTGGTCCCTACCTGGAGCATCTCTTAAACGGGACTGGGTCAGCTGAACGTGGCAGTGCTGGTTGGATTGTGTAGGAGCAGTGTGAACTTGCACTAGAGGGGTGAATCTGGGACGCCAGAGTTCATCTTAGCCTCCTGGAGGTGTTGTGGGACCAAACAGGAGAAACAGCATTGAATTGAGGAATCCCTGCTCTCTGGTGGGTATAGTGGTGGTCAGGGGTCTCTGGTGGGTATAGTGATGGTCAGAGGTCACTGGTGGGTGCAGTGATGGTCAGGGGTCTCTGGTGGGTATAGTGATGGTGACGGATCACTGGTGGGTATAGTGATGGTCAGGGGTCTCTGGTGGGTATAGTGATGGTCAGGGGTCTCTGGTGGGTATAGTGATGGTCAGAGGTCACTGGTGGGTGCAGTGATGGTCAGGGGTCTCTGGTGGGTATAGTGATGGTGACGGATCACTGGTGGGTATAGTGATGGTCAGGGGTCTCTGGTGGGTATAGTGATGGTCAGGGGTCACTGGTGGGTATAGAGATGGCCAGGGGTCTCTGGTGGGTATAGTGATGGTCAGGGGTCTCTGGTGGGTATAAAGACGGTCAGGGGTCTCTGGTGGGTATAGGGTGGTCAGGGGTCTCTGGTAGGTATAGTGGTGGTCAGGGGTCTCTGGTGGGTATAGAGATGGTCAGGGGTCTCTGGTGGGTATAGTGATGGTCAGGGGTCTCTGGTGGGTATAGTGATGGTGACGGATCACTGGTGGGTATAGTGATGGTCAGGGATCTCTGGTGGGTATAGTGATGGTCAGGGGTCACTGGTGGGTATAGAGATGGCCAGGAGTCTCTGGTGGGTGTAGTGATGGTCAGGGGTCTCTGGTGGGTGTAGTTATGATCAGGGGTCACTGGTGGGTATAGTGATGGTGACGGATCACTGGTGGGTATAGTGATGGTGACGGATCACTGGTGGGTATAGTGATGGTCAGGGATCTCTGGTGGGTATAGTGATGGTCAGGGGTCTCTGGTGGGTGTAGTTATGATCAGGGGTCTCTGGTGGGTATAGAGATGGTCAGGGGTCTCTGGTGGGTGTAGTTATGATCAGGGGTCTCTGGTGGGTGTAGTTATGATCAGGGGTCTCTGGTGGGTGTAGTGATGGTCAGGGTTCCTAGGACCTTCATTCAGTGGGATCTTTCTTGTTTTGAGCACAAGTGTCTTGAGTTTAAACTAACCTGAGACACACCTGAGACGTGACTCTAAGCTCTTGTCCACACGTAGCCGGGTATCTCACAAAACGAAGATATTTTTCTACGATTCGGCCTATCATCCACACGAAAACGCAGATTTACGTCATCAAAAACGATTCTTTTTAAAAACTCCAACCAAAGTGAAGATTTGCGAATTCTCCGTTTTATGCGTCTGCATGTGGACATCAGTAACCGGGGTTTTGCATTTCGAAACGTCACCGCCTGCGACAAAATATGTTCTTACGTCACATATGTGACCTGTGTTTACATTCGGTAACAGTATGGATGCTCTCACAAGGTTTTGGGCGCTGTTTCTTGTACATGCGCTTTTTACTTGCTTGTTTTTACAAGCCCAGATACTGCTCCACATTCAACAACACAGGCGAAGGACGACGTTAAGGACGGTTATTCTCCACCACCTTGCTAGGATTTGGGGAACTACTGCCACCTAAAGGTCCTGCATGCTTATGAATGTGCTGAAAAACGCACTTATGCGGTTAGGTGTGGATGAAGTTTTTTTCTAAAAACGAGGTGGTGTGTACGTAAGTTTTTTTCTAGACGGAGGGGACAGGATATTCAGTTTTACAAAAACCCTGCTACGTGTGGACAAGGCCTAAGACTGAACGTTTGTCTTCAGGCGAACTCCAGCTCCAGCGCTGCCTCAGCAGGTGAGATTCAGAGAGGAAACGCAGACGGCAGTGATGTTGGTGAAAACTCGTCAGTTTGTTACAGACATGAAGGTAAATGCAGCTGCAGACAGGAACACACCTGTACCTGTAAATCTACCTGTAGAAACAGGAGCTGCTCTGGCTACTGTGGTAAATCACTGATGGTATTCCAATTTTTAATTTACTTCTGGTAAAAAATAAACTTCATCTTAATTCTTTATCGTCTTTTTAGTTTTGGTTTCACTTCAGTTGTCTCATGTTTCACTGAGTGGCCAGCTGTAGTTCCTGGTTGTTCTAGCAGGTGGAGCCTCTTCCTGTCTGATCCTGTAGAGACCAGAGGAGGCTTCACCCAGACTACAGTTCAGGATTCATCAGCTGTTCAGACTTTCTGTGACATCATCAACATAAATGCTGCTGGAGTGAGATTTTCACTTTATTTCAGTGCTGATCGTCTCAAATGTCGCCTCTGAGGATGGATTTTGTGCCGAAGCATATTTATAAGTAATTATTACTGCAGTAAATGTAAAAAAAAAAAAAAAAACAAGAAACTTGATTAATCTGAACAAAAGTACGAAAACTGGACTGGAGGGAGGTCAGCAGCAGCATCCCACAGAGGAGATAACATCAAATTTGGCTGAAATGACTCAAAGTGTTGCTGCAAAGAGTAAAACCTGTTGATGGCAGACTGAGAAGACCTCTGAAATGACCCCAACTTGTACAAAATGACTCAAATATTGCATAAAACAACCTAAAACTTTGCCAGAATTACAAAAATTAATTAATACTGCTCGAACATTTTGCCAAAATGAGAAATTGTTCATAGTGACTCCAAACTTCGGGCATATTAGGGAGACTAGGATGGACTGGAATACAAATTCAATGACTTTTTTATGATTTCTGTAACTTCCAGATTGTTAAAGTCAGATTTAAAATGTTGAATCGGCTCATCACAGCAGCTTAAATTCCAGATAAGATGTTAAAAACCCTATAAAATCAGTGGAGAAGCTCTCTGAGGTTGAATTCTTGCTCCCAGTGTCTAAAACCAGGGATTTGATGACAACTCTTCACACGACTCAGCTAAAGTTTCTAAACTCATCTACAATGGAGTAAAGTGCTACCACGAGTTCCCTAAATGTTAACGAACTAACGTAAACCAAACACAACTAGCCGTCTAATGGCAGATTAACGAGACACGTGAGGTATCGGCGTGAAATGAGGGGATGATGATCATGATGATGGGCAGCATTTCAAAAAACATCACACATCTCACTAGAAAAATCTGCTTTTACATGTTTGTTCATCCAGCCAAGAACCTTCAGAAACCTTTTCCTCTCCTTTTCCCCTTTTTAGAAACAGTTAAAAGTTCCCACAAGTGTGCAGGCTTCTCTCCATCATGTACAAAATATTTCATGTACAGCAGCCTAGGCCTATAGCAGCAGAACTAAGGGCAGAACTAAGGGACGTCCAAGAGGAAGACTCCAGCTGACCCCCTCAGGGTCCCCCAGTCAGTCCTAACTATAAGATCTGTCAAAAAGGAAGGTTTTAAGCCTGGTCTTAAAAATAGAGAGGGTGTCCACCTCCGGAACCCAAACTGGGAGCTGGTTCCACAGGAGAGGAGCTGATAACTGAAGGCTCTGCCTCACATTCTACTTTGAGATTCTAGGAACAACAAGTAAGCCTGCAGTCTGAGAGCGAAGAGTTCTGCTAGGATAATATGGCACTATCAGGTCTTTAAGATATGATGGAGATTGGTTGTTCTGCTAGGATGATAAGGTACGATCAGACTGGTTGTTCTGCTAGGATGATATGATATGATCAGACTGGTTGTTCTGCTAGGATGATAGGGTTCTGTAAGCTGGCTGTGAGGAGAGGCGTTCCACTGCGACTGCACATTGACGAACTGAACGATGAGCTGAGCAGCAAACTGCCGCCGCTCGTCTCCAAAAACGTCGTCGGTGAGGCGACAGTTCTCGTCATGTTCAACGTCTCTGTGGGGAAGAAGAAGGTTCTGGTGGGGAAGAAGAAGGTTCTGGTGGCCAACTGCCTGGTCCAGAAGGACCGACTGGACCAACGACTCAAGTTCAGACTGATTGGAGGATGAGACGCCGTCTGGGAGGGTTCTCTGGCAGCTTTGACGCACCACAAAGACGACGTCCAGACGGTGGCGATGGGATGGAGCAGCTTGTCGGCAGACGGTGACGTCATCGAGTGTTTCCAGGAGCTGTACGCTCCGCGGGTCACTTCCTGGGATCCCGGGTTCTAACGTCCAGCAAGGCTCTGTAGAGAACGGGCTGAAAGCACAGACTGAACTGAATGTAGTTCTGACTACTGAACTTTAACTGAATGTTCCTTTAACGTTGTGAAAAGTGAGCCACAGTTGTTTTAAGGTTGTTCAGGTCGTTAAGAGCTTTATACGTCAGGAAAAGGATTTTAAAGTCTGTGCTAGATTTCACAGGAAGGCAATGAAGGGAAGCCAAAATAGGAGAAAACTGATCTCTCTGCTAACTCTTGTCACACCTGAAGCACACCTGAGTTGTGTCTCTGACCTCATCAGGTCTTAAATCTGATACTAAATGGAAAACTGAGATTTCTTGTATCATCAACAGTCGGTGTTTTTCCAGCTGATGTCTTTTTCATTTTATCTATTCAGGTTTTTCTCTCGTGCCTACTTTCCTTCTATTGGGGGGTTTCACTAGCCATGATTGAGATAAGATAAGATAAGATAAAGTTCTTTATTTCTCCCCACTCCAGGGGAAATTTACATTGTTACAGCAGCTTTATTTACAATATATACAAGGGTGAAAAAAATTTTTAACAGAAAAAATAAAAATAAGTGCAGAGATGTGCAGATTGATGACTGACTAATGATTATTGATTGAAAATGAAAGCTTGGATGAGGCAGCTGCAGTACCCGTGTGTCCCAGCAGGTGGAGCTTCTTACAGGTGTGTCTGCTGTGTTTCCCGCAGGTGAAGAATTGGTCAGCATGGAGCAATGTCAGCAGGTTTCAGACGATCTGCGACAGGCGGCGAGCCGAGCCGTTCACCTTTACCTGCAGGTGATTCCATCCTCCAAGTGTTTCAGCTTATTCTCATAGTTTTCTGTTCGGTAGAATTTCTGTCTTTTGAATTTTCTGTCTTTTAGCAAGATGTTTCTCCAGAACATTCCCAGACACATTTCTAGAACATTTCTTCAGAACATCTTTTTTTCTGTTGTGTTGAATCTCTTCCTGCAGCTCCAGGATGTAAAGCAGCAGCCGGAGATGATGTCCGTCCTGCAGGAGGCCTTTCAGTGGGTTTCCTCTCGGCTGCAGGAGGCTCAGCGGAGCGGCGCCCCCTGATGGTCAGCTGGAGAACCACGTCTACTGAGTTATAAATACCAGAAACACATTCAGCAGTTCTGCTGCTGTCTAGACATTCAGCTCTGTCCCAGAAACACTCCACTGAGGAAACGGGTAGATTCACCTGTAAGCTCCGCCCCCTTCATCCAGGTGACTCTGAGACATTTAATGATGAAGCACCGGGACGGATGTCTGGATCCCAGCAGGACAGATTATTGAAACTGAAAACATCCGAATTCAACCCACAGCTGTAGTTTTAATGTTTATAATAAATATTGCGTTTCAAGAAATCGTGAAGTTTTTCATGTGGATCAGAAGAAAGAAGTTACTGCAAAGTACGGCAGCGGGTACTGCAAAGTACGGCAGCGGGTACTCCAAAGTACCGCAACAGGTACTGCAAGGGAACGCAAAACTACTGCGACAATTCAAAAGTATGGTGAAGTAACAGAAAAGTATTTAAAATGAACACAAAAATATAAAGTCATGGAAAAATATTTTACATTAACGCAAAACAATTTAGAATTATCACAAAAGTACACAGACTTAATTCATAAAGTATCGTAAAGTAACAGAAAATAATTTCAAATTGAAAAATATTTCAAAGTATTGCAAATTTATTGTAAAATAACGAGAATATTTAGAAGTAACATAGAAGAAGCCAAGATGGCGGCGCGCACAGATGCAGCGACTCGGAGCGCCGACAAATTTCGTTGTACTTCTGAACAATGACAATAAAGTCTCTATCTTTATCTTATCAAAGTATTTAGTAGTAAAAGTATTTAGAAGTAACTTGAAAGTAGAAGTAACATGAAAGTATATAGAAGTAGTAAAAGTATTTAGAAGTAAAGTTAAAGTATTCAGAAGTCGTAAAAGTATTTAGAAGTAAAGTTAAAGTATTCAGAAGTAGGAAAAGTATTTAGAAGTAAAGTTAAAGTATTTATAAGTAGTAAAAGTGTTTAGAAATAAAGTAAAAGTATTTAGAAGTAAACAAGAGTAAAGTGACAGGATTTAGAAGTAACATAGAAGTATTTAGAACTAAGGTGAAAGTATCTAGAAGTAGTAAAAGTATTTAGAAGTAGTAAAGGTCTCAGTCATGTGAGGAATGTTTTGTGACGTCACCAGGTGAGGCCCTGGGGGGCGTGTCCTGTCGGCTGTTGGTCACGTGACAGCAGTAAGTGCAGAGGAGGTGGGCGCTGATTGGCTGAGAACCCGGCAGCAGCAGCGCGAGCTCCCGTCACAGTGACTCGAGTGACAAACAAAAAGTTAAAAACCCACAAATAAACAACAGCAGAGAGGAAGAAACAACAACAACAACATGGCGGCGCCGCGCAGCTCCGAGTAGCTCAAGCCGCTCAGGGAGCTCCTTCAGCGGGGAGCGGACACCATGGATCCCAGCGGAGGCTCGCAGCGGAGCGGCCGTCTCCAGGCTCCAGAAGGCGGCGGCGGGTCGCAGCCGTGGAGGAGACACATCGTCCGGCAGCTGCAGCACCGAGACCGGAGGCAGCAGGCCATGTTCCAGGACCTGATCCGCTGCTGTACGGAAACCAGCAAGTAGCAGTTAGTTTGAAAAGCTGCAGTTTAAACCGAGTCTGGTTCACAGAAAAAAACACTGAGAACAGAAAGACGTTTGTTCCAACCAGACTCCATGTAAAAACCTGTTGATTTAACAGATTATAAACCTAATAAATGGAGCTGGTTCACAAAAATACCAGCTGTTAAAAGTAGGACTATATTCAACTAAAGTCCATTAAAATCTCAGTTTAATGTGGTTAAACATCTGATTTATTATCGGTCATGTAAGTAAAGAAGGTTGTCATTAAAACTAGAGCAGAATATATCAGAACCAGAATCCACTTAAATAATCTGACTTTCTAAATGTCATTCTAAAATTTAGCAGCAAACAGACAGGTTTTCTGAGAGATAAAAACAGAACCAAACTCCACCTAGAACCCTCAGTTTAATGGGCATTTATTGATAATGAGGTGGACCTGCTACTGGACTGAACCTTAAATTGAGAGTTTTCTGAATGGAGTCTGGTTCGACACCAGTTCTTCATTCTTTGACCGCATGTCGTTTCAGTTCCTCTCAGCAGTGACTCATGTGTGACGGAGGATCAGGCTGATGTTTATCATCAGGAACACTTCGTTTTCCTTCACATGAACGGCAGGATGTGGTTTACATGTCAAGAATTTAAATGGTGAAAAATTTGGGACAGGATACTACTTTCCTACACATTAAAAATAATAGATTATGTTCATTTTGTCGTCTTTTAACATTAGATTAGCGTTTCTTTTCATTAATTATTTTATTATCCTTATCCTACGTTAAATATAAATTGAATCATTGAATATTTCTCCAAAAACAAACTAAATGAGTCTGATAAAAGGCATGGTGGTGGCAGCATCATGACGTGAAGCACGGTGGTGGCAGCATCATGACATGAAGCATGGTGGTGGCAGCATCATGATGTGAAGCACGGTGGTGGCATCATCATGACGTGAATCGTGGTGGCGGCATCATGATGTGAATCATGGTGGTTGCAGCATCATGACGTGAAGCACGGTGGTGGCAGCATCATGACTGACGTGAACAGAATGAAAAGCTGAATAAATCTGATGTAATCTGATAACTTCCCTTTTTATGTAATAATCTGTATTTTTCTGAAATATTAATATTTTCCTGTTTTTACTTTTTACTCCAAAAATTGTCATAAATTCATCAAATTTCTCAAAACAGTAAAAAAAAAAAAAAAAAAAAAAAAAAGTAAATATCAGTAAAAGTTGAGTTTGTTGGATGTTTCTGTTTTCAGACTCTCGGCTGTTGGAGAAAACCAGTCTGGCTCAAGGCCTCCTGAGCTGCTCCGTCAGGTAACTGCTCAGTGTACCTGAGCTCACCTGAGCCCAGTGTGTTACAGGTGTTACAGGTGTGTTTGTTTCCTTCACCCAGGCCTCCCTCCGCTGACTCCCTGACGTCGCTGCTGCAGCAGAGCAGTCAGCTGAAGAAGACGACCGGAGAGGTGAGAACTCACCTGTCCGCCTGTCCTGATGTCACCTGTCCACCTGTAGCTAGACAAAGCACCAAACTAACCACAACCTCCTGGTTACCTGAAACCTGCTGGTTAAATCTGAGAGCTGCTCCTTCAGCTCAGATCTTTTCATAAACTTTGTTAAACTTGATTTTTATTTGTTCTGTTAAACTCACCAGAGCGATGAAGTTTACTGGTTTTACTGGTTTTATGCTTCTGTTTTAATTCCGGCTGAAGGCGTCTCTTCACTGGAAAAAATGCTCCTCTCAAAACAAGAAAAAAAACTTGTTTCAAGGAACTTTTACCTTGAAATTAGGTTAAAAAAAAATAAATTCTGCCAATAGAACAAGTGAAAAATGTCTTGGTAAGATTTTTTGAAATAAGATATGATATTTAGAATCTTGGGATCTTAAAATTAGCTGGGAAAAGTTATTTTAAGCTCTATTTTACCAGGATTGTCAAGCTTAGGTGTCTTAAAATAAGCCAGACATGCTAAAAAAAAATTGCAGTTTTTCACTCAACAATAGCTTTTCACTTTCATGTAACTTCCGAATTTGAGATGTATTAACCCTCCTGTTGTCTTCATTTACGGGCACCATAAAATATTGTTTCCTTGTCTGAAAAAAATTCCCCAAATTTCAGAAAATTTGCAAAACCTTCAGGAGGAAATTTCCAATAATTCCTTAAAAGTTTCCCTTAAAAGTTTTATTTAAAAAAAGAAATCCCCCAAATTTGGCAAGAACGGTCTTGTAAATATTTTCAAAAAATAAGTAAAAATCTTCCACAAAAATCCTAAAAATATCTAAAGAGATTTCATGTATATCAGTAAAACTTCTGATATTTTCTTTAAGAACATTCACATAAAAATCAACCAAAATCGCTGGATTTTGGTTGATTTTTATGTGAATGTTCTTAAAGAAACATTTTTAACATTTATTTTTTTCCACCAAAAAATGTTCAAAGATTTCCCAAAAATGTTGAAAATGTGGACATCAGAAGTTTCACTGTGAAAATATATATTTTTCTCCACATTTTCAAACTTTAAAATGGGTCATTTTGACCTGCAGGACGACACGAGGGTTAAACTTATTTTGAGTTTTCTTGTAAAATTCAACTCAAAACAAGATAATTTCCAGATTGTTTGACTTAACAAGATATTTAAGATGCATTGTCTTAAAACACGTCCCTCCATCTGATGAAATGTCTCTTGTTAAGAGAATTTATCATAAATCAAGTGGGATGAGACATTTTGACTAAAAATAAGACAAACAGACTTGGTGAGATTCAGAGTTTTTGCAGTGTTCCTGTGTAACTGACGATCTGACCAGTTTAACCAGCAGATGTTAGTTACCTGTTGGAGTCACAGCAGGACGAGTGATTTCTGAAACATCAGATGTTTTATTGGGCTTAAAAGCAGATTAATGATGTAACTTCCTGTTTCCTCAGCTGGCCTATCAGGTGGTAGAGCTGCAGCAGCAGATTAAAATCAAAGAACGTGTTCTGGACCAACAACATGCCAGGTGAGTGACGCACACCTGAACACGCCTCACCTGAACACGCCTCACCTGAACACGCCTCACCTGAACACGCCTCACCTGAACGTATATAAAATACTTAAAGAAGCACAACAGAAGAACAAGTTGTAAAGTTCTCACGGTTTTCTAGAAGTGCAACAGAAGAACAAGTTGTAAAGTTCTCACAGTTTTCTAGAAGTGCTTTGAAGTCTGAATACTTTGAGAAATATTTGGAATATTTGGAAAACATTTCAGAAAAACGTCTGAGAAAAAATATTAAAAATCTTAAATATTAAAAAATCTCAAAACATTTTCTGATTTCTTATCAGTCAGATTTTATTCATTCAGTACTATGATGGTAAAAATCAGTTTATGGACAAATACGCAGCATAGAAAATACATCAAAGTCATTCAGTTAAGGTGATAAAATATATAAATAAAATAATTTAATGAGATCATCTTTAATGAATCCCACAGTGTTGAAATCAGGGCAGAAAAATGTGAAGATGCTGGTAAAAAATAACAAAAAACACATAAAAATCTAATAATGGAGCATCATTCTAAATCTTCTTAAAGCAGAAAGTATTAGAAATTTTTTAGATGAGTTTCTGCATAAAGTTTTATTCTTCTATTTGTAATACTACGAATAAGTTATTTTTGTAAAAAGTGAATATTTTTAGATTAAATGATACATGCAGTACTTCACCATGTACTTGTTATGGAAGTATTTGTGTAATTTTCCTCGTCTCTGGCAGCAGCAGGCTGTAGTTCTGATTGGTTCCGTTAAACGTGGCGGTGACGCTGTTGGCTCCGCCCCCTCAGGCTGCAGGAGGACAAGCGGCGGCGTGAGGGTGCGCTGGATGAGCAGCGGGCGCTGCAGGAGCAGGTGGAGTGGGTACAGCAGCAGAACGGGGCGCTGAAGACAGACTACGATGGCCTGCTGGAGCGCCAGAGGGGGGCGGAGTCACGACTCAGGGAGGAGAAGGTCCGAGGAGGACACCTGCTGGAGGACATGATCCACCTGAAGCAGCAGGCCGCCGCCCGCATGAACAGCCGCAACGAGCGCAGGTCCAGGTACCACCGTTCAACTCACCTGTTCAACTCACCTGTCTATCTCACCTGTTCAACTTACCTGTCTATCTCACCTGTTCAACTCACCTGTCTATCTCACCTGTTCAACTCACCTGTCTATCTCACCTGTCTATCTCACCTGTCCATCCCACCTGTCCATCCCACATGTCTCTCTCACCTGTTTAAAGGTGTGTGCTTTGTCACGGAGTGGTTTTCTCGTCTGGTTTCTGCTCCAGAGCTCGAGAGGCGAACCTCCAGAAGCAGCTTCAGACGGCGGCCAGGTCAAAGGTCACGTTGGACAGGTGAGCTCCAGGTGAAGCTCTGAGTCGGACAAAATGGCTTCATATTGATTTAAACACAGAAAAAGTCCAGATTTGTCGAGAAAAACTTAAGTTTACTGGGTTTTACTGGGTTTTACTAGGTTTTATTGGGTTTTATTGAGGTTTTTTTGGGGGGGTTGGATTTTAGTGGGTTTTATTGGATTTTATGGGGTTTTATTGGATTTTATTGGGATTTTATTGGGTTTTATTGGATTTTAGTGGGCTTTATTTAGGTTTTATTGGGTTTTACTGGGATTTACTGGGTTTAACTGGGATTTACTGGGATATACTGGGTTTTATTGGGTTTTATTGGGTTTTAATGGATTTTATTGGGCTTTCCTGGTTTTTTATTAGGTTTTGCTGGGTTTATTGGGCTTGAGTGGGTTTTGAAACAACAGAGTGAGGTTTGTTTTTTATTTAGAATGTATCTACTTAAAGTCAGTGAACATTTTTTTCTCTTTATTTAACTTCTCAGTCGTTTTTGGAGATGATTTAAAGCCTTTTAAAGACGTTTGTTTTGTGTTGCAGCTCGTCCAATGCTCCCACCTCCAGATCAACGTCTCCAAAGAACGACGACCTGGACGAGTCGATGGAACCACGAAGAACTCGACTGTTCAGGTGAAACCATCAGCTTCACTCTGTCATGTCCAGGTTCCTTCAGGAAGACTTCCAGTGGAACCTCAGAGAACATTAGAAGAATGAAGTTATGATATTCCTTCCTTTTAAATTCACATATTTAATATCATTTAGACAACATTTAAAATATTTAGCGGTTGAAATACTCCAGAATAAAGACGTCCTAAAAGGTAAAACATGAAAAATATTAAACGATCTGAGGAAATAGTTTTCCTGATTTTTAGATAAATATTTGAATATTTGTAATATTGAAAAAAAACAGGAGAACTAACAGCTGGTTGGTTGCTAAGGTAAACAGCTTCAGGAGAACTAAGCTAGTTGGTTGCTAAGGTAAACAGCTTCAGGAGAACTAACAGCTGGTCGGTTGCTAAGGTAAACAGCTTCAGGAGAACTAACAGCTGGTCAGTTGCTAAGGTAAACAGCTTCAGTAGAACTAACAGCTGGTTGGTTGCTACGGTAAACAGCTTCAGAAGAACTAACAGCTGGTTTTGTTGCTAAGGTAAATAGCTTCAGGAGAACTAACAGCTGGTTGGTTGCTAAGGTAAACAGCTTCAGGAGAACTAACAGCTAGTTGGTTGCTAAGGTAAACAGCTTCAGGAGAATTAACAGCTGGTTGGTTGCTAAGGTAAACAGCTTCAGGAGAACTAACAGCTGGTTGGTTGCTAAGGTAAACAGCTTCAGTAGAACTAACAGCTGGTTGGTTACTAAGGTAAACAGCTTCAGGAGAACTAACAACTGGTTGGTTGCTAAGGTAAACACCTTCAGGAGAACTAACAGCTGGTTGGTTGCTAAGGTAAACACCTTCAGTAGAACTAACAGCTAGTTGGTTGCTAAGGTAAACACCTTCAGTAGAACAAACAGCTAGGTGGTTGCTAAGGTAAACAGCTTCAGGAGAACTAACAGCTGGTTGGTTGCTAAGGTAAACAGCTTCAGGAGAATTAACAGCTGGTTGGTTGCTAAGGTAAACAGCTTCAGGAGAACTAACAGCTGGTTGGTGGTAAGGTAAACAGCTTCAGTAGAACTAACAGCTGGTTGGTTACTAAGGTAAACAGCTTCAGGAGAACTAACAGCTGGTTGGTGGTAAGGTAAACAGCTTCAGTAGAACTAACACCTAGTTGGTTGCTAAGGTAAACAGCTTCAGGAGAACTAACAGCTGGTTGGTTGCTAAGGTAAACACCTTCAGGAGAACTAACAGCTGGTTGGTTGCTAAGGTAAACACCTTCAGTAGAACTAACAGCTAGTTGGTTGCTAAGGTAAACACCTTCAGTAGAACAAACAGCTAGGTGGTTGCTAAGGTAAACAGCTTCAGGAGAACTAACAGCTGGTCAGTTGCTAAGGTAAACAGCTTCAGTAGAAGTAACAGCTGGTTGCTTGCTAAGGTAAACAGCTTCAGTAGAACTAACAGCTAGTTGGTTGCTAAGGTAAACAGCTTCAGGAGAACTAACAGCTGGTTGGTTGCTAAGGTAAACACCTTCAGTAGAACTAACAGCTGGTTGGTTGCTAAGGTAAACACCTTCAGTAGAACTAACAGCTAGTTGGTTGCTAAGGTAAACACCTTCAGTAGAACAAACAGCTAGGTGGTTGCTAAGGTAAACAGCTTCAGTAGAACTAACAGCTGGTCAGTTCCTAAGGTAAACAGCTTCAGTAGAAGTAACAGCTGGTTGCTTGCTAAGGTAAACAGCTTCAGTAGAACTAACAGCTAGTTGGTTGCTAAGGTAAACAGCTTCAGGAGAACTAACAGCTGGTTGGTTGCTAAGGTAAACAGCTTCAGGAGAACGAACAGCTAGTTGGTTGCTAAGGTAAACACCTTCAGGAGAACTAACAGCTGGTTGGTTGCTAAGGTAAACAGCTTCAGGAGAACTAACAGCTGGTTGGTTGCTAAGGTAAACAGCTTCAGGAGAACGAACAGCTAGTTGGTTGCTAAGGTAAACACCTTCAGGAGAACTAACAGCTGTTTGGGTTCTCAGGTCGGCGTCGGCGACGTCTCCAAGGATCTTCACCTCCATCAGAGAGATGTTTGGGTGAGTTCTGATCTACTGCCGAAGATGGATGGATGATGGATGATGATGGATGGATGATGGATGAATGGATGGATGATGGATGAATGATTGACGATGATGAATGATGGATGGATGATGATGGATGGATGGATGGATGGGTGGATGGATGATGTTGCATGATGATGGTTGGATGATGGATGGATGGTTGGATGATGGTTGGATGATTATGGATGGATAGATGATTGTTGGATGATGGTTGGATGATGGATGGATAGATGATGGTTGGATGATGATGATGACCAGCAGGAAGAGGCGTGGCCACTCGGTCTGCAGTCTGGAGGAGGATCTGGTGTTTCCGGTTGGATTCTGTCTGTCGGCCAGAGTTCCAGTCAGAGCGCTGCAGGTTCTGGTAAGAACTACTTCAGCTGAATGAAGGTCCTGTAGACCCAGAACCAGGAGAATCTGGGGAACTCCTGGATTTACATTCAATAACTGATCAACAACTGATCAGTAGTTGTATTGATGATGTCACCAGGAGGCCCATGAGCAGGGTATCAACGCCGTCAGATTCAGCTCCAGCTCCGACCTTCTGGCCACCGGAGGAACCGACCGGGTCCTGAAGCTGTGGGAGGTCCGAGCAGGTGAGTCCTCAGGTGACCTATTACCTCATCGCTGTGACCTCATGACTGTCATGTGACCTCACTGATTTCACCAGGCTCACTGGCTCCCAGGGCGACACTGGACGGCAGCACCGAGGGCATCACCTGCGTGGAGTTCGACCCGGCGGTGAGTGATGTCACACCTGCGGCCACTCACCTGGTGGGATGCTGCAGGTGTGACAGGTGTTTCTGTTTCAGGGCTTCAGGGTCCTCGCCGCCTCCTACGACAAGTCAGCCATCTTGTGGCGCCTGGACGACTCCGTCCCCAAGGTAACCACGGCGCCCCATCCCATCATGCTCAAAAATCAGATTCCTCAGAGTAATCAGATTACCTGTCTGTGTCTCAGGTGACTCTGACGGGTCACAGCAGGAAGGTGACGGCCGCCAGGTTCAGCAGCGTCCTCCATCAGGTGGCGACAGGAAGCGCCGACCGCACCGTCCGCCTCTGGGACCTGCACCGGGCCGCATGTAAGTACCGCTGCTGCTGATTGGACGAGAGGGGACAGGGAGAGGGAGCAGACTAATGAAGTATGGAGGATTTAAGGTGGACTGTGCATTTAAGGTGGACTGTGTGTTTAAGGTGGACTGTGTTTAAGGTGGACTGTGTCTTTAAGGTGGACTGTGTGTTTAAGGTGGACTGTGTCCCTGCAGGTGTTCAGTTAGTTGACGTGGCGTCATTTTGCAGTGACTTGGTGTGTTCAGAGAACTGCATCATCAGTGGACACTACGACTGCAAGATCAGAGTCTGGGACACCAGGTGAGTCCTCACCACTTCATCTACCTTCACTCTGTCACAGATTCACTCATCAAACACTTTATTTACCTTCACTTTGTCATAGCTTCAATCATTAAACACTTTTTTTTAAATCTTTACTCTCTGGTAAATATAGGTAATAAACACTTCATTAGTAAGTAAACACTACAGTAGTAAATACTACTACCCTATCATAGCTGCAGGTGTTTAACACTTTATTTACCTCCACTTTGTCATAATTTGAATATTAAACACTTTATTTACTCTCATTCTGTCATAATTTAAGTATTAAACATTCTATTTACCAGCTGGTTTCCATGGTGACGCTGCTGTAATGTTTCTGACTGAGGGCTGTAATTTGACACCCGCTCTCCCAACTGTTTCCACGGCAACTCCCAGTCTCCCTCTGTTACCTAGCAACAGCTCAGCCCACAGATCAGCCCCCCCTCCCTGCAGAGTATGAACCAGATGATTGACAGCTATTTCCTACAATCACAAACCAGAAACCCTCCCTGCACCTGATTGGACGATTGGTTCATCCTTTGCTGGGCTGTGATTGGTCAGATTTAGACCGTGTTGATTAGTGACAATTTTCAGAACATTTTACAGAATAAAATCAAGTGGCATCATCGTCCAGCCATCCTCTGATTGGTCACTTTGAAATTTTGGATATTTTCTGTTATTAAAAGCAGAAAAAGCTTCAACTGATGATGTTTGACTTCATGAGATGTTCGGGTACAGCTGTTATCCTGGCCAGACTGGGTTCCAGACCTCCCACTGGTTCCACTGGTTTCACTCGTCCCACTGGTCCCACTGGTTCCACTGGTTCCACAGGTTCCTCTGGTTCTACTGGTCCCACTGGTTCTACTGGTTCCACTGGTTCCACTGGTTCTACAGGTCCAACTGGTCCCACTGGTTCCACTGGTTCCACTGGTTCTACTGGTCCCACTGGTTCTACTGGTCCCACTGGTCCCACTGGTTCCACAGGTTCCTCTGGTTCTACTGGTCCCACTGGTTCTACTGGTTCCACTGGTTCCACTGGTTCTACAGGTCCAACTGGTCCCACTGGTCCCACTGATTCTACTGGTTCCATTTGTCCCACTGGTTCCACTGGTTCCACTGGTTCTACTGGTTCTACTGGTTCCACTGGTTCCACTGGTCCAGGACGGAGGTGAACTGGTCCATGGAGGAGAACCTGCATCAGATGAACATTGTCCTTCTCCTCCAGGGCTTCCAGCTGCGTTCAGGAACTTCCTGCTCAGGGTCGAGTCACCTCATTGGACCTCAGCTCCGACCATCGCCAGCTGCTCAGCTGTTGCCGTGACGACTGTCTCCAGCTGATCGACCTGAGGAGGTGGAGCCACAACAGGATGTGCTTCAGGTAGAAGTTCTGATGGACGGCTTTTGTTTGTCTGACTGATTGTGTGTTTGCTGTTGTTGGTCTCTGATTGTGTGTTTGTTGTTGGTCTCTGATTGTGTGTTTGTTGTTGGTCTCTGACTGATTGGGTGTTTGTTGTTGTTGTTGGTGTGTTTGTTGTTGGTCTCTGATTGTGTGTTTGTTGTTGGTCTCTGACTGATTGGGTGTTTGTTGTTGTTGGTCTCTGATTGTGTGTTTGTTGTTGGTCTCTGATTGTGTGTTTGTTGTTGGTCTCTGATTGTGTGTTTGTTGTTGGTCTCTGATTGTGTTTGTTATTGTTGGTCTCTGACTGATTGTGTGTTTGTTGTTGGTAGATCTGAGGGCTTTAAATGTGGCAGTGACAGCACCAAAGCAGTGATCAGGTGAGAGTTCATCCAACAATCTGATTCTGAACTACAGAAACTACAAAAAGCAGAGATCTGACTTCCTGTCTGATGCTGACTTCCTGTCTGATGCTGACTTCCTGTCTGACTCCAGTTGTTTTGGGCTGGTTGTCTCTGAGCTCAGTTTGTTTCTTTCTGTTCTTTTTGTGAGTCTCTGCAGCTTCTTTGTGTGTTTCGGTGTGTTCCAGGTAATGTTGTGTTGATGTTTTGTTTGGTTTTTGTATCTCTCGGTGTGTTCCAGGTAATTTTGTGTTGCTGTTTTGTTTGGTTTTGCATCGTTTGTGTTCATGTTGTGTTTGTTTTTGTCAGTTTGAATCTTTCTGCAGGTGTTTTGTTGTGTTTCTTTGTGATCTTTTGTGTTGCTGTTTGTTCTGAGGCGCTTTGTGAGTCTTTGGTGCTGTAGGATCAGTTTGCTCTCCAGCCCTGACACCAGGTGTGTCCAGATGTGGAGCTTCAACACCTGGAGGATTCCGACCAATCAGAGAGGCCTGGTTATTGTGTAGTTGTGTCTGGGTGTTGAGGCTCCGTGATGATTGTGTGGATGATCTGGTTCTCAGTGGATCCATCATCAGGTCCATCATCTGATCAGATCAGCAGAGTATAAATAGACGAGCCCAGAAGAACATGACACGCTCTGTGGCTCATTTCTGCAGTTTCCATGACAATGACAGCTCTGACTGAATGTTCTATCAGAGGTTCCCTGCTGGGTTCCACTCAGAACCTTCCAGAACCTCCTGTTCCCTGTAGTACCATTTGGTTTTAAGGGTTGTCGTTTCTCAGCTGTAACAGAAAGTCCTCCACATGTTGCTGCTGTCTGATCCAGATGTTTCCTCTCAGTCCAGACAGCTGCTACCTGGCAGCCGGGTCAGCAGATGGCGCCGTTTACATCTGGAACGTCTCAACCGGCAACCTGGAGACCCGCCTACCGGACAAACACAGGTACCAGACCAGCAGAAAGATGAGATGGTGTTAATAGAACGTTCTAGACCTTCAGACCAGCAGAAAGATGGGATGGTGTTAGTAGAACGTTCTAGACCTTCAGACCAGCAGAAAGATGAGATGGTGTTAGTAGAACGTTCTAGACTTTCATAATGTCTGACTTCAACATTGAAGAGTCTGTTCATGGCTGGATAGAGTGTAGGGTTCAGGTAAACCTAACCCTAACCCACGTTCGAGTGTCTCTTCATGGAGCGATACGAGGCTCCAGGACGCTGAACAATCACAAAAACAAGAACTGAACTTAATGATGTTTGACTAAGTATCTGAATGCTGGATTCATTTCAGTCTCTAACACATGAAATGAAACGTGCTTATTTCTGTTTTTCACCTTTTAATCGTAGAGGAGGTCCTCAACTTACATCAGAATTCCGTTCCTACGGATGTACAGAAGTTGGTTTTTGCTTTAAGTCGAAACTCCGGTGAAAACATAAAGTCGTTCCGTGCATCACGATATCGATCAGTTCTTCATAAAGTCATGAATACCAACGACTTTCATGCATGTATGAATCATTTTACTAGAAGATAACAGAATATGTTGACCTGTTTTTACAACGTGACCCATGTTGGTTGGTGTTTCTTCCTGTTCCCAGCATTTTATTCTATCTAATTTCACTTCCATGGAGATGACTTTCCTTTTCTTCCAAACATCAGAAGAGTCTGACTTATGCTGGGAGCCATAATGAAGGACAAAAAGTTAGTGAATGTAGCACAATCCAAGGTGGAGTACAACCAAAGAATGGAAACAAAGCTGTCTGATAGCGCCATGACGATGTATTCATCAGCTCATCAACTAGTTCCATGTAACCAGTTCTGATTTAATGATGAAATGCTGTAGGTTAAACCGAGGACCTCCTGCACTTTTTTCCCATCAGCTCTGACCGTTTAGCAGAAATGATGCTAAAACGGTTCAGATCACAACTTCATGTGTTTTATAGAATAACTACAAGTTGTAAAAATATTCAATCATGATTTAATCACAGAAAAATAGAACAAGTCAAACATATTCCAGTCTGTTTCCAGGTAAAGGGATTCTTCTGACTGAACATATTAAAGTTATTAATTTAATATTTAATGGTTTCTGTAGACATTTTTAATAGAACATTTAATGGTTTCTGTAGATGTTAATTTAATATTTAATGGTTTCTGTAGATGTTTTTAGTAGAACGGTATTAATCCGACCTGAACAGTAGACATTCTTCTCTAACGTCCGTCTGTCCTCCAGTTCTTCCATCAGCGCCGTGTCCTGGTCTCTGTCCGGCGAATACGTCGTCAGCGTGGACAAGAGTAGGCGGGCCGTCCTCTGGAGCGACATCTGAGATGACCAATTGGGAGAGGAGGCCTCGTCGTCACGGCAACAGCACGACTGGACTTCACAAGAACAACCTGAGCTGAGAGCTGTTGACAGGACTTTCAGGAAGCTGCTGCTGGTTTCTGGGATTTAAGTGAAACTTCCTGCTTCTTTTTCTGCTTTTAACGAGGAACATTAACACGGAATTAACGAAGGGAACATGGAGAGTTTACACATGAGGGAAGGGAACGAAGGGAACCCTGCAAACAGAACATCTGGAGACCTTTAAACTTCATTAGGAGACCAAAGATCTGGAAAATGAATTTATAAAACAACATAAAGCATTAAAAAATTTAAATGTAATAAATCTAAAATCATGAAATATGAACGGCACTGAACATGTCTGAGATAAAAGCTTCTGATTGGACGACGGTAGAGCAACTTCCTCTGGTTCCACTGTAGATCCAAACATGAACTCAGACACTAGAACCAACAGTTACTGGACCTAACTCTGGTTCTGTGGAGGAAACAGAACCAGGGAGGTTTTTTCTGTTAGAACATCTGGAGAACTTTATGGTGCTGATGATGAAATTGGAGGAGGAGAAGCTGCTGGACGAGAACATCGAGAAGAAAACGCATTTGACCAATCAGCATCCAGATTCTCAGCAGCACCTGAAGGAGGAACTTCAGACTGCCGTTTTACAGAGATGGGTCGTGGAACACGTTCTACAGATGTGGTTCCTGTCGTAAAGGTTCTACAGATGTGGTTCCTGTCATAAAGGTTCTACAGATGTGGTTCCTGTCATAAAGGTTTGACAGATGTGGTTCCTGTCATAAAGGTTCTACAGATGTGGTTCCTGTCATAAAGGTTCTACAGATGTGGTTCCTGTCATAAAGGTTCGACAGATGTGGTTCCTGTCATAAAGGTTCGACAGATGTGGTTCCTGTCATAAAGGTTCTACAGATGTGGTTCCTGTTTTAAAGGTTCTACAGATGTGGTTCCTGTCATAAAGGTTCTACAGATGTGGTTCCTGTCGTAAAGGTTCTACAGATGTGGTTCCTGTTATAAATGTTGTAAAGGTTCTACAGACGCGGTTCCTGTTTTAAAGGTTCTACAGTTGTGGTTCCTGTTATGGAACCAAGACGAGTTCTCTTTAGATTAAACCGAAAACTAGGACATGAGCTTCATCAGGAGAAACCAGAGAAACACTGACTGAGAACATTACCTGAGTTAGATGAGTTAGATGTCCTCCATGTCTTCAGGACCAGAGGTCAGCAGATGAGCTCCTCCAGGATGAACTAATCCAGGATGAGCTCTTCTGTGTGGACTAACCTGGTTCCTCAGCTAATAGAGAGTGGCAATCATTCCTGCAGAGGTTCCGGTTCCTCACTGTTCTGTGTTCTGAGGTTAAGGGACCATTTTTTATTTTAACTTAAAGCCAAATTCTGGTTTCTTGATGCTGTTTTGTTGTGTTTCGTGTTTAGAACTCAGTCTTCAGGTCACAGTAGCCTCCATTAGAAACAACCGGACTTCTGCTTGGTTCTTAAAGATGTGGAACCCACAGAAACACTGATGAGGACCTGAGAACACAGCCGTTCATCCCTCATCAGGCACTTTAAACGTTCCTCCCCAGGCAGGCACACAAAACAACACAAAACCAACACAAACACACACAGAGACACAAAACAACCACAAAGATGCACAAATCCAACACAGAACCAGCGCAAAGAGACATAAAACAACACAAAACCAACACAGAGACACAAAACAACCACAAAGACACACAAATCCAACACAAAACCAGCACAAAGAGACATAAAACAACACAGACACAAAACAACCACAGAATAAATCTGTGGATGTTCTCAGTCAGTTGCTTGACAACTCTCTGTCTGAGAGGACCAACCTCTCCCCCGAACAGGTGTGTGACCTCCTTAACCTTTGCCTCAGCACCACTTATTTCCAGTACAACAATGGTTTCTACAGGCAAAAACACGGCTGTGCCATGGGATCCCCTGTATCCCCCATTGTAGCTAACCTGTACATGGAAGAAATGGAGATTGTGGCACTGAGAACATTCAGTGGCCACTCCCCGAGGCACTGGTTCAGATATGTGGATGACACATGGGTCACCATCAGGAAGGGTGAGGTCGAACCTTTCACAGAACACCTCAACTCGGTGGATAAAAACATCAAGTTCACAAGAGAGGATGTCCAAGACAACTGTCTGGCATTTCTAGATTGCGTGGTACGCATTGAAACCAATGGGGAACTCAACATTGAGGTCTACAGAAAACCCACTCACACAGACCAGTACCTCCTGTTTGATTCACACCACCCACTAGAACACAAGTTGGGGGTGATCCGTACCTTAAAGCACAGAGCACAGAACATCCCATCAGAAGCGGATGGAAAAAGAAGGGAACACAAACATATTCACTCTGCTCTTCAAACTTGTGGCTATCCAAACTGGGCTTTTATCAAAACAGCAAAAAAGCACAGGGAGGATAAGAAAGACGAGGACCACAAAAAGAGAAACAACATTGTCATCCCCTATGTGGCAGGAATTTCAGAGAAACTCAGGAGGATCTTTAACACCCACCAGATCCCAGTACACTTCAAGCCCAGCAACACTCTGAGGCAAAAGCTGGTCCATCCCAAGGACAAAATTCCAAGGGAGAAACAGAGCAATGTGGTGTACGCAGTGCAGTGCAATGAGGAATGCTCTGACCTGTACATTGGAGAGACTAAGCAGCCATTACACAAGCGCATGGCACAACACAGGAGGGCCACGACCACAGGCCAGGACTCAGCAGTCCACCTCCACCTCAAGGAGAAGGGGCACTCCTTTGATGACCACAAGGTGCGCATTCTAGCCAGAGAGGACAGATGGTTTGAGAGAGGGGTAAAAGAAGCCATTCATGTCAAACTAGAACGGCCATCTTTGAACAGAGGAGGGGGCCTCAGACACCACTTGTCTCCCACTTACAACGCCGTTCTTAGAGCCCTCCCAAGGAGGTGCAGCCATCTGTCCCACTTGCAGTCAGGTGACCCCCAACCACCCTCCTAGAGGGCTGGGAGGGGTAACGACCGCCCATCAAAGGCTAACGACTCACATTAACACCTAACGAGTCTGTTGGTTTCGGGTCTTTGTCCACTTGTTTTTGCCACCACCCTCCTGGTGGATAAATATCTGGTACTCCCCACCAGGCTTTCAGAACTGAAGAAGCCTCTTGGATGAGAGGTGAAACGTTTTCGACTCACACGAGGTTAGTCCAGTTGCCATAACTTATGCTTGCTTGAGACTAACCACAGAATAACACAAAACAACCACAAAATAACACAAAAACACTACAGAGACACACAAAACAGCAAAAAACCAACACAAATACATGCAAAACCACAAAATTACACAAAAACACCACAGAGACACACAATAACAAAATCAACACAAAGAGACATAAAACAACACAAAACCAACACAAATACACACAAAGAAACAAAAACACCACAAAGACACAGAAAACCAACGCAACAAAACCAACACAACACAAAACCAACACAGACACACACAAAGAGACATAACACAAAACCAACACAAAGACACAAAACCAGCACCAAAATAACACAAATCCAACAAAAAGACACACAAAACCAACACAGACACACAAAACCAGCACCAAATAACACAAAACCAACACAAAATAACACTAAATCAGCACAAAGACATAGGCAGTTTTTCTAGCATTAGCACAGTTAGCTTCCTGAGTGAAGGTGGACCAACGAGAACCAATCAGAAGTCCAGGTTCTGAAGATCTGAGGACTGTTTTCTGTTTCTATTTATTTGCTGAGATGTTGTTGCTCAGACCTTCGGTGGATTCGAAAAGAGAATTTTAGTGTAACTGATGACACAAACTGCTGCTTTTTAATGAAGTTATCTTTCATTCTTGTGACTCAGATGTTTTCAGATGTTCTGCATTAATCAGCTGTTTGGTCTGAAATGTTCCTCAGAGGTTCCTCAGAGGTTCCTCAGATGTCTGGTTCAGTCCAGAGATGTTCGGGTTTCTGTCCCAGAGTAAATGAAGCAGGCAGTGATGGGTGAAGGTTTGGAGATCAGCGCCCCCTGCTGGAAACACTCTGTTCTAACTGTATTCACTAATCCCACTGTTCGCTGAATGTTGGAGCTTCATCACAGGAATACTGAGATTACTGGAATAACCGTTTTACTGCAACGTCTCGGAAACAGAGAAAATAATCAAATAAAGCTGTCAGTGGAACTCACCTCTAATGTGTTGACTGTCTTCTGTTAGAACTGAACCGGATGATGGAGAGTCGACCTGCTCACCATTAAAAAGTCTAGATGTTCCTACCCAGGTAGTTTATCTAACATTAAAACATCTAGATGTTCCTCCCCGGGTAGTTTCTTTGTTGGAGAGTCGACCTGCTGGATTATTACCAACATTAGAAACTGTTTTATTAACATGATATCAACATGGAGTCATCTGTCTGTGGTTGAACTTGTATCTTCATGGCCCAGATGTTGTGGTTGAACTTGTATCTTCATGGACCAGATGCTGTGGTTGAACTCATATCTTCATGGACCAGATGCTGTGGTTGAACTCGGAGGTTTGTGGGTTTAGATGATCAGAAAAATTCAGATCCATCCAGGTGTAGCTGGACGTCCTGGTGTTTCTGAGATCCTTTGACGTTCTGTGTAAACCTCTTTGTGATCTACGTTCTTCTCCACGCTGGACCTTCTCACTGCTGGTCAAAGAGAAACCAGCTTCCTGGAGATGTGAAGACAGAATGAAGCCTGATCAATCAGACCTGAGGATCTGATTCTGAGCAGCCTGGAGCCACAATGAATGAGTGAAGAGTTAAACTGATCCCAAACAGCTGATGGATAAATGATCATCTAAGACCTTCTGGTTCTTCTGCTCCTCTTTGGTAGCAGCCACACAAAGACACACAAAACAACCACAGAGACGCACAAAACAACCACAAAGACACACAAAACAAACACAAACCAACACAAAACCTTCCTTTGAGCGAACTCTGACATGAAGCTGCCTCATCACATCTCAGGTAAAGGTTCCTACACGTTCTAACGTTCTTCAGACATTCCTCAGCTGTCTGATGAACTATGGGTTCTTTAGTTAGTCCCTGTTAGTTTAGTTAATCTGATGTTATGTTATGTTCTCTAATGTAGAACCAGCTGTAGATCTGATGTTCTGTTTGTGTTCTCTAACGTTGAACCAGTCGTCTGATGTTCTGTTTATGTTCTCTAAGTTACAACCAGCTGTAGTTCTGATGTTCTGTTTATGTTCTCTAATGTAGAACCAGCTGTCTGATGTTCTGTTTATGTTCTCTAACATAGAACCAGCTGTAGATCTGATGTTCTGTTTATGTTTTCTAGTGTAGAACCAGCTGTCTGATGTTCTGTTCATGTTCTCCAACGTAGAACCAGCTGTAGATCTGATGTTCTGTTTATGTTTTCTAACGTAGAACCAGCTGTATATCTGATGTTCTGTTTGTGTTCTCTAACATAGAACCAGCAGTCTGATGTTCTGTTTTTGTTCTCTAACTTACAACCAGCTGTAGTTCTGATGTTCTGTTTATGTTGTCTAATGTAGAACCAGCTGTCTGATGTTCTGTTTATGTTCTCTAATGTAGAACCAGCTGTCTGATGTTCTGTTTATGTTCTCTAATGTAGAACCAGCTGTAGATCTGATGTTCTGTTTATGTTTTCTAGTGTAGAACCAGCTGTCTGATGTTCTGTTTATGTTCTCTAACATAGAACCAGCTGTAGATCTAATGTTCTGTTTATGTTCTCTAAGGTAGAACCAGCTGTCTGATGTTCTGTTTATGTTGTCTGATGTAGAACCAGCTGTCTGATGTTCTGTTTATGTTCTCTAACATAGAACCAGCTGTAGATCTGATGTTCTGTTTATGTTCTCTAATGTAGAACCAGCTGTCTGATGTTCTGTTTGTGTTCTCTAACATAGAACCAGCAGTCTGATGTTCTGTTTTTGTTCTCTAACTTACAACCAGCTGTAGTTCTGATGTTCTGTTTATGTTGTCTAATGTAGAACCAGCTGTCTGATGTTCTGTTTATGTTCTCTAATGTAGAACCAGCTGTCTGATGTTCTGTTTATGTTCTCTAATGTAGAACCAGCTGTAGATCTGATGTTCTGTTTATGTTTTCTAGTGTAGAACCAGCTGTCTGATGTTCTGTTTATGTTCTCTAACATAGAACCAGCTGTAGATCTAATGTTCTGTTTATGTTCTCTAAGGTAGAACCAGCTGTCTGATGTTCTGTTTATGTTGTCTGATGTAGAACCAGCTGTCTGATGTTCTGTTTATGTTCTCTAACATAGAACCAGCTGTAGATCTGATGTTCTGTTTATGTTCTCTAAGGTAGAACCAGCTGTCTGATGTTCTGTTTATGTTCTCTAATGTAGAACCAGCTGTAGGTCTGATGTTCTGTTTATGTTTTCTAACGTAGAACCAGCTGTAGATCTGATGTTCTGTTTACGTTCTCTAACGTAGAACCAGCTGTAGATGTGATGTTCTGTTTACGTTCTCTAGCGTAGAACCAGCTGTAGATCTGTGTTCTCGCCGTCGTCCTTCATCCAGACGTGTCCTCGCTGCTGTTTCTGCTCGGAGGCGTGGAGTTTTAAAAATACGAGGTGATGATGAGGACCAGCAGCTTCCAGCTGTTTCACACCGAGATCCTTAAAGAGGAAACAGGAAGCAGCTGCTGCCTCCTGACGGGTCAACAGGACCGGTTCTGAAAGCCTCCAGGGTCTCCTCTGGTCCAAGGTCAGGACTGGTTCTGAAAGCCTCCAGGGTCTCCTCTGGTCCGAGGTCAGGCCAGAACTCCTCACAGTAACCCTGGTTGTTGTACGAAGCTGTGGTGGGCTGAAGGTTCTAGTTCTTAGCTCTCTGCAGCTGAAGGTTCTGGTTCTTAGCTCTCTGCAGCTGAGGGTTCTGGTTCTGGTTCTTAGGTCTCTGCAGCTGAAGGTTCTGGTTCTGGTTCTGGTTCTGGTTCTGGTTCTGAGCTTTCTGCAGCTGAAGTTTCTGGTTCTGGTTCTTAGGTCTCTGCAGCTGAAGGTTCTGGTTCTTAGGTCTCTGCAGCTGAAGGTTCTGGTTCTGGTTCTTAGTTCTCTGCAGCTGAAGGTTCTGGTTCTGATTCTTAGCTCTCTGCAGCTGAGGGTTCTGGTTCTGGTTCCTAGTTTTCTGCAGCTGAAGGTTCTGGTTCTTAGGTCTCTGCAGCTGAAGGTTCTTCAGAACTTCTGGATTCTTGAGCTGCACATTTGTCTTGAAGAACTTGTTGTTTGGAGGTTCTGCTGCAGATGGATCTGTAGTTAAAGATCAGGAACATAAATCAGAGCGTCGTCTGCATAGAGACGGACTAAAGATGAAACTGAATGTTTTCTGGTTCTGGTTCTGGTTCTGCTGTAAAACGACAGTCCTAACCCTGAATCTCCAAAAAGTGAAATGAATATAAGAGAACTGGTAATAATAATAATAATAATAATAATAATAATAATAATAATAATAATAATAATAATAATAATAATAATAATAATAATAATAATAATGAATTAAAAAGAAATAAAGAAATAAAAGTTTGAAAATCCATCCATCCATTATCTATACACCGCTTAATCCTCACTAGGGTCATGGGGGGGCTGGAGTCTATCCCAGCTGACTCAGGTGAAGGCAGGGGACACCCTAGACAGGTCACCAGTCTGTCACAGGGCTACATACAGAGACAAACAATCACTCTCACATTCACACCTATGGGAAATTTAGAATGATCAATTAACCTCAGCATATTTTTGGACTGTGGGAGGAAGCCGGAGTACCCGGAGAGAACCCACGCATGCACAGGGAGAACATGCAAACTCCATGCAGAAAGATCCCGGGAAAGCCGGGACGCGAACCAGGGATCTTCTAGCTGCAAGGAGAAAGTGCTAACCACTACACCACTGTGCAGCCCAAGTTTGAAAATGTGGAGAAAAAAATATATTTTCACAGTGAAACTTCTGATGTCCACATTTTCAACATTTTTGGGAAATTTTTGAAAATTTTTTGGTGGAAAAAAAAATGTTAAAAATGTGTGTGTAAAAAAATTATGTGAATGTTCTTAAAGAAAATAGAAGTTTTACTGATATATATGGAATGACTAGAGATTTTTAGGATTTTTTGAAAGTATTTATGAAAATTTTCTTGCCGAATTTGGGGGATGTTTTTTAAAAAACATAAAACTTTTAAGGGAAACTTTTAAGGAATTATTGGAATTTTCTTCCTGAAGTTTTTGCAAATGTTCACTAATTTGGTGAATTTTTTGCAGAATTTTTGGATTTTTTTCAGACAAGGAAACAATATTTTTTGGTGCCTGCAAATGAGGACAACAGGAGAGTTAAAGAAGAATCTCATGTTGTGTTTCCACAGAGCTGCAAATATTCTGGTGTGGTGTTTGGAGTCTGAAGGGTTAAAGATCTGCTCCTGATCTCCTGGTGTTGGAGGTGAGGTCAGCTGTCTCATCTGACGGCTCCTCGGGGCGTCTGGTTCTCACGTCGTTGTGACGGAGGGAGGAGCAGAAACACTCGGAGCTTTTTCTTCCCGTTGAGGAGAATCTGTGACGACAGCTGCCAGAGAGAGAGCTCAGTTTCCAGGGTGACGGCATCCCATCATCCTCCTCCTCCGTCCGGCTGCAGCGGCTCGTCGTCAGGATGGGAGATAAAGGAACCCGGTAAGACGCTGTTTGTTCTGTTTGTTCTGTCTAGAACCTGGGGCTGCTGAGGGAACGTTACATAATGGTAGAACCTCTGTGACGTCTGGGCTGCAGCACCGAGCCTCCGGTAATCTGATTACTGCAACAAACGCTCCGTCCATGGAGCTGCTGGAGGCTCCGAGTATCACCAGGAGTAATCAGAGTACTCAGCGTGGAACCTCCACATAGAACCACACGGTTCTGAGGGTTTATAGCAGAAACGGTCGGTGAAGAACGAGTGGCTGTGGATTTTAAGGAGGGTAAACCTGAAGCTTCCTGATGAGGTGGAATCCCTCCAATCACCAGAAACATCATCCAGACCTTAGAACCATCAAACTATTTTATTCTTCATCATTCATCACATTTATTCTCTGCTTTTATGAACCAAATCTCCAGATTTAACCAGAGTTCAGCTTCATTCCTGCTAAAGCTCAAATGTGCATCAAAATTAGACGGAAAATGAGATTACTGATGTTCCCTAAACGCCCCAATAGAACCTGTAGTTTACAGATGTTCCCTAAACGCCTCAATAGAAGCTGTAATTTACAGATGTTCCCTAAACGCCTCAATAGAAGCTGTAATTTACAGATGTTCCCTAAACCCCTCAGTAGAAGCTGTAGTTTACAGCTGTTCCCTAAACGCCTCAATAGAAGCTGTAGTTTACAGATGTTCCCTAAACGCCTCAATAGAAGCTATAGTTTACAGATGTTCCCTAAACCCCTCAGTAGAAGCTGTTATTTACAGATGTTCCATAAACCCCTCAATAGAAGCTGTAATTTACAGATGTTCCCTAAACGCCTCAATAGAGGCTGTAGTTTACTGATGTTCCTGAAAAATCTGGTCTATATGAGACGTTTAAAACCTGCTGAGTTACTGTCGGTGTTTAATACAGACATCAGGACCTTCATCAGTCTCCATCAGAAACACTGAGGCTAACATGCTAACAGGCTAACAGCTGTCCATCCACCCCGACATCCTCCCTGTTCTGACTGTGGCTCGATTCTCTATAGAAACACTAGGGGGCGCTTCCAGGGGAAACAGGTTAGATGAAGCAGCTGGTCTGATTCGTTAGAACCTGTTTATCCACCAATCAGAGCGTTGCTGCTAAACTCGGAGTTAGTTTCATAACGCTAAGGGTTATGAGGGTTGTCAGACTGACTGTAGCTGAGGGTTGTTATGCTGACTGTAGCTGAGGGTTGTTATTAAAAAGGACTTTAAGTGATTAACGAACCGTCCAGATCATTGACGACTGATTGGATCCAGTTTTGGTTGCAGCTCATTTATGTACAAGAAGAAGAACATGTGAAGGATTGAGTCCACAGGCTCTCAGTTATTAGTCTGATGATAAAAAATAATTGTCTGCAGGTTCAGTCCTGATCAGTGAGCTCAAATCAAGAGTTATTTTATTTAATGAGTTTCTCATCTTCAGCAGTCAACGTTCAAACTAGATGAAGAATCATCTGGTTCAGCAGCAGCTTCAGGAAACTTCTAAGGAGGAATGTTCATGACGTAATGTCAATGACTCAGTTAGTTTTTATTGGTTCTCCTGCCGGGCTTTGGTGCTGATTGGATCTTCTAGTGTCCAAGAAATGTTGATGAGTTTCAGCTGGATGATGTTGGTTCTGGAGAAGGTTCAGACCTGCCGGTTTCCTGTTGTTCCCTCAGGTTTCTGTTGTTCCTCCAGGGTTCTGTTGTTCCCTCAGGTTTCTGTTGTTGCCCTTCTCTAACTACCTATGTATTTACTATATATACCATTATTGCATTACATTCACTCTGTTTCTTTCTGTGTCCTTTCTCCGAGTGTCCCTGGTCCCAGAGCTGGATGCTGGATGCTTCAGATGTGTGGCTGTGTTTTATGGTCCTTGTGTCCCACCCCCCCACCTCTCTATCTCTACCCCTCTATCTGTATCCCTCTATCTCTACCCCTCTATCTCTATCTCTCTACTTCTTCTGTCCCTCTCAACCCGCCCGGCCAGCAGGCAGATGGGTTCCCCCACATTAGAGCCGGGTTCTGCTCAAGGTTTTTTTTCCCTGTTAAAAGGGTGTTTTCCTGCCACTGTCTTCTTAGGGCTGCTCTGGGGGTCAGGCATATGGGTTCTGTAAAGCGTCTCGAGACAATTTGACTGTAATTGGCGCTATATAAATAAAATTGAATTGAAATAAAATTGAATTGAAATTGTCCCTCCAGGGTTCTGTTGTTACCTAAGGTTTCTGTTGTTCCTCCAGGGTTCTGTTGTTCCCTCAGGTTTCTGTTGTCCCTCCAGGGTTCTGTTGTTCCCTCGGGTTTCTGTTGTTCCTCCAGGGTTTTATTGTTCCTTCAGGTTCCTGTTGTTCCTCCAGGGTTCTGTTGTTCCCTCAGGTTTCTGTAGTTCCTCCAGGGTTCTGTTGTTACCTCAGGTTTCTGTTGTTCCTCCAGGGTTCTGTTGTTCCCTCGGGTTTCTGTTGTTCCTCCAGGGTTCTGTTGTTCCTTCAGGTTCCTGTTGTTCCTCCAGGGTTCTGTTGTTCCCTCGGGTTCTGTTGTTCCTCCAGGGTTCTGTTGTTACCTCAGGTTTCTGTTGTTCCTCCAGGGTTCTGTTGTTCCCTCAGGTTTCTGTTGTTCCTCCAGGGTTCTGTTGTTCCTTCAGGTTCCTGTTGTTCCTTTAGGTTCCTGTTGTTCCTTCAGGTTCCTGTTGTTCCTCCAGGGTTCTGTTGTTCCTTCAGGTTCCTGTTGTTCCTCCAGGGTTCCTGTTGTTCCTTCAGGTTCCTGTTGTTCCTCCAGGGTTCCTGTTGTTCCTTCAGGTTCCCGTTGTTCCTCCATGGGTTCTGTTGTTCCTTCAGGTTCCCGTTGTTCCTCCATGGGTTCTGTTGTTCCTTCAGGTTCCTGTTGTTCCTCCAGGGTTCCTGTTGTTCCTTCAGGTTCCTCTTGTTCCTCCAGGGTTCTGGTTTCAGTCAGGGTTCGTGGGATCAGCAGCTCATCTACTGAGACGTCATGGAGAGAATAATAAATTAGTAATTCATGCTTTGGATTAATCACAGCTTCTCTGTCATACTGTAGAGTTACCCCTGATGATTACTGCAGGATGAGATGTTCTTCTGGTCTGGTAGAGTTCCCTCTGATGATTTACTGCAGGATGAGATGTTCTTCAGGTCTGGCTGGTAGATAGATGCTGGTACCTGTGAGATCCTCCAGACATCCATCCATCTTCTTCCTCTCATCCAGAGTCTCAGTGGCAACAGTGTTCTCTAGTATCTCATCTGACCTGGGACTCACCAGGAGGAGATCTGTGACCCCAGCAGGGTTCTGGTTCTCCTCCAGCTGAAAACCTCCAAAGGAAGGTGACCAGGCGGATCCATACCCAGATGTTGAACCTCCTCAGATGGATCCTTTGAAGCAGCAGCGACTCTGGGGAAGTCTGAGGAAATTCAATCCTCATCTTACCCAGAACTCCAGACCATCAGTGAGGGTTGGAGATCTGGGTGGAGGACATGAACCTCCTCAGAAATCTTTGTCATGGTGCCCGTTGCTTGTGTCTCGTTTTTGTCATTTTGTGTCTCCTTTTTGTCATTTTGTGTCTTGTTTTTGTGTCCTCTTTGTGTAGTTTGGTTCCGTTCTGGTTCCTGGACCTAATTTTCTGAACCGTTTGGTGCCAAATCAACAAAGTTTGGAACCAAAAACTCTCATGAGACTGTTTTATTTGTTCTGACCCAGTAGAACTTTCCGTCTGAGAAAAGAGGTAACCAAGAGGTACCAGATATGAATCAAGTAGTTCCTCCTGAAGGGAACCACTTTTAGTTCCTGGAACTTGTTACCGAAGTAGAACAGCTACAGGTTCTGTAAGTTCCAGCACTGCAGATGTTCTTCTTTAGACCCAACATTTGTCTTCTGTCCAGAACTTAAGAGTCCCAACAGGAAGTGAGAAGTGAGTCGTGCCCACTGAGAAACTTGCAGGTTGGTCCATGGCATCCTGAACCTTTGTTCTGCTGCAGAACGTCCCTCTAGAACCTGTTTCAGGGCAGGAAGAAGTTCCTGCTTCAGTGTTACTGACAGAACGGAATCTAACTTGTGTTTTTCTGGAGAGTCGGTGTGTCTCCGGCCGTGACTGATTAACAAAGAGAACAGACCGAGATCCGTCTGAAAACTTCTCTCCTGAGAAACTTCCTGTTTGTGAGGAACCATGTTTATGTTTGTGCTCGGTCGAGTGTTCCTGGAGAATATTAATGAGGAGAGTGTGATGAACATACAGAGCAGCTTCCTCTGCTTTAGTTCCTCATCCAGTTCTCGTCTGTCATGTTCCTGAAGTGAAGCAACGTTCTCCTGTTTTGAAGAATAAGAATGTTTTTAATATTTTAAGACATTTAGGACGAGGATTTATTCTGAGCAAAATACGGAAGATTTTTTCTTTAATTAGTTTTACCAAAACTGGCAGAATGAAACCTCCAGAAAATACATTTCTTCAGAGAGAAAAAAAATATTCGTAAAACTTGTTAAAACGTATAAAATAAGTGACGACGGCTGGAGGCGGAATGAGACAATTAAAAACTGAAAGAAGAAAAACAAACTTTAGATTAAAAAAAACAAAAACCATTGAAAATCCAAGAACGTCTTTAGATCCTGTTGAGGAAAATAAGTTTGGAAATGAAATAAATTCACTGAAACACATGAATTTATATAAATATCAGTGATTTAATGAGAAACACAATATATTTACATATTATATTTAGTTATGAATCCCAGGATCAGTTAAACCCAGGATCAGCTAAACCCAGGATCAGTTTAACCCAGGATCAGTTAAACTCAGGACCAGTTAATCTCAGGATCAGTTAAACCCAGGATCAGTTTGTTGTGTTTCCTCGGTCTGGTTCTGCATCTTCAGCGTCTTCAGGGAGTCTTCATCCGTCTGCTGACATCCTCCAGGTATTGATCGGTCCGTTAATGTTCCCTCAGCGTCCTGATCGATCGATCGGCTTCACTCTGATGTTAGAAAATAAAACGGAGTCCAGCTAACATCCAGTAAAGCTGAGAATATCCAGTGAAAACTCACAGTAAACCAGCAAATAACGGTTCAATAAAACAGTCTACTTCCTCCTCCGAGCTGCTTCAGAATAAAAGCAGTAGCTGATATCATTTAGTGGCTCAGATTGAGCTCGTTTGTTCTGTTTTAATTAATTTAATGAACGCAGTCAGTTCAGCAGCTTTAACTATTCCAAACCCTAAAACCTGGAATTATTCCCTGAATTTACGACCGATTCTTTTTGTTCAGCCAGCAGCTGAAACCCAGAATGACAACTTCAGACTATTAATATTTTATCAGCTATAATTTTCAGGGCTTGATTGTATAATGACGTTGTCGTTCTGTCTTTTTGTCATTTTGTGTCTCATTTTAGTTGTTTTGTCTCATTTTGATAATTTTGTGTCTCATTTTTATCATTTTGTGTCTCATTTTTGTTGTTTTGTGTCTTGTTTTTATGGTTTTGTGTCTCATTTTTGTCGTTTTATTTTTGTCATTTTGTGTCTGTCATTCTGTGTCTCGTTTTTGTCATTTTGTCTCATTTTTATCATTTTGTGTCTCGTTTTTGTCGTTTGTGTCTCTGTCGATTTGTGTGTCGTTTTTATCATTTTGTGTGTCGTTTTTGTCATTTTGTGTGTCGTTTTTGTCGTTTTGTGTGTCGTTTTTGTTGTTTTGTGTCTTGTTTTGTCATTTGTCTCATTTTTATCATTTTGTCTCGTTTTTGTTGTTTTGTCTGTTTTGTGTCTCATCTTTATCATTTTGTCTCGTTTTTGTTGTTTTGTGTCTCATTTTTGTCATTTTGTGTCTCATTTTTAGCATTTTGTGTCTCATTTTTATCTTTTTTTGTCATTTTGTGTCTCTGTCATTCTGTCTCGTTTTTGTCATTTTGTCTCATTTTTATCATTTTGTGTCTCGTTTTTGTCGTTTTGTGTCTTGTTTTGTCTCATTTTTGTCGTTTTATTTTTGTCATTTTGTGTCTCATTTTTATCTTTTTTTGTCATTTTGTGTCTGTCATTCTGTCTCGTTTTTTGTCATTTTGTCTCATTTTTATCATTTTGTTTCTCGTTTTTGTCGTTTTGTGTCTCTGTCGATTTGTGTGTCGTTTTTATCATTTTGTGTGTCGTTTTTGTCGTTTTGTGTTTCGTTTTTGTCATTTTGTGTCTCTGTCATTCTGTCTCGTTTTTGTCATTTTGTCTCATTTTTATCATTTTGTTTCTCGTTTTTGTCGTTTTGTGTCTCTGTCGATTTGTGTGTCGTTTTTATCATTTTGTGTGTCGTTTTTATCATTTTGTGTGTCGTTTTTGTCGTTTTGTGTGTCGTTTTTGTCGTTTTGTGTCTCGTTTTTGTTGTTTTGTGTCTTGTTTTGTCGTTTTGTCTCATTTTTATCATTTTGTCTCGTTTTTGTTGTTTTGTGTCTGTTTTGTGTCTTATCTTTATCATTTTGTCTCGTTTTTGTTGTTTTGTGTCTCATTTTTGTCGTTTTGTGTCTCATTTTTATCATTTTGTGTCTCATTTTTATCTTTTTTTGTCATTTTGTGTCTCTTTGTCATTCTGTCTCGTTTTTGTCATTTTGTCTCATTTTTATCATTTTGTGTCTCCTTTTTGTCGTTTTGTGTCTCGTTTTTATCATTTTGTGTTTTGTTTTTGTTGTTTTGTGTCTCGTTTTTGTTTTGTGTCTCGTTTTGTCGTTTTGTCTCGTTTTTGTCGTTTTGTGTCATTTTGTGTCTTTGTCATTCTGTGTCTCGTTTTTGTCATTTTGTCTAGTTTTTATCATTTTGTGCCTCGTTTTTGTCGTTTTGTGTGTCGTTTTTGTCGTTTCGTGTCTCATTTTTGTTGTTTTGTGTCTTGTTTTGTCGTTTTGTCTCATTTTTGTTGTTTTGTGTCTTGTTTTGTCGTTTTGTCTCATTTTTATCATTCTGTGTCTGGTTTTTGTCATTTTTTCTCATTTTTCTCATTTTGTGTCATTTTTGTCGTTTTGTGTCTGTCATTTTGTGTCTCGTTTTTATCATCTTGTTTTAGTCATTTTGTGTCTCACACTGTTGTTGTTGGGTTGTGGTAATAATCAAACTGAAATGATGTGATGATAGTAAAATTTTGGAATCTTGACTCTTAAATAATAAATCTGATCTTGCTGTAGTGTAAATGTTTCTTTTAAAATGTGAAAACTGAACTTTCTTCTCTGCTGAAGCTTCCAGTCTGAAACTTTACCATCTCAACAAGAAAACTTCAGGATGGTAACCAGTCTGAGATGGAGTGTTGGTCTGTTGGGTTTGTGGAGTGATGAAACTGATATATTGTAATATTTGAAGGATCTCAGATGTTTGTTCTCCAGTCTGGAGGGAGAACAGTGGCACTAGAAGCTGTTAGACGTGGAGCTTGTTGAGGCTGTAAATCAGATGAATGCTGTCCTCTGGATGAATCTTTAATGCCGTCTGACCATCAGCTGCTGATAAACATCCCATAATCGTTCTGTAACGTGGCTGGAAGTCATGAAGTCCAATCAGAGTCCATCTGCATCAGCACTCTGTCTAAAATCTAATTGGACTAATTGCAGAGGCGATGAAGAGCAGCTGGTGGTGTTCTGAGCACGGTCCCTGGAGGACGGCGTCTACTGCTGCTGATTGATCAACATCGATTCAGGAGGAAGCTGAGAGCTAATGGAGCTAATTTATGATAGCATTAGCACAGGGGGC
>NC_072772.1:37539464-37580693 GCF_022539595.1 Amphiprion ocellaris
CGGACAGAAATTATATTTCTTCCTCACTGTGATACAAACTACAGATAAACTATTGATAAACTATTGATAAACTACTGATAAACTATAGATAAAAACTAAATCCAATATTGGTTTATAAAATGAGGAGTTGATCAGATCCAATAATTGATCTTCTGGTTGATATTTGACTCTAATAACCAAACAAACCAAATAAAAACCTGTTTCTCTCTGTTTCAGGGTCTTTAAGAAAGCCAGTCCCAATGGAAAGGTGAGTTTCCTTCTTCTTAAAGCCGACACTTTACTGCTAGCAGTCTGTGGACTAAACCATCCGTCCTCCTCCAGCTCACCGTCTATCTGGGGAAGAGGGACTTTGTGGACCACGTGGACCTGGTAGAAGCTGTCGGTGAGCTCCACCTCCACCCAGCACACAGCTAGCTTTAGCTTCTGCTAGCTTTCAAATGCTCATCATCCAACTTCGTTATGTTTTGTTCCTGCAGACGGCGTCGTTCTGATCGACCCGGAATACCTGAAGGAGAGGAAAGGTGAGAAGTTCAGAACATGCAAGTTAAAGGCTCTCAGCATTTCATCAGATCACAGCCAATCAAAGGAACCGATCATAACAGTTTACAAAATAGCATATAACAGGTCATTGTATAATATTTAGACACAAAATGACAAAAACGATACACAAAATGACACAAATAAGACACAAAATGACCAAAATAAGACACAAATTGACCAAAACGAGACACAAAATGACAAAAATGACACACAAAATGACACATGAGATACAAAAGGACAAAAAAAGACACAAAACGACACAAACGAGACACAAAATGACCAATAAGACACAAAATAACACGAACAAGACACAAAATGACCAAAAAGGCACAAAACGACAAATACGAGACACAAGAGTCCCTCAGGGAAACATCCTGGAGCCGCTACTTTTTCTATTTAGACATGAAGTTGTTTATCTTTTATGTTTTAACCTCTTGAAACCATCTCAGCTTTACTTTTACGAAGTTAGCATAGCTTAGCATAAACACTGGAAGCGGGTGGAAGCTGCTAGCCTAGCTACCTTATAAACAGGAAGTGACTGTGTTTGCCGTTTCAGTGTTCGTCACTCTGACCTGCGCCTTCCGTTATGGCCGCGAGGATCTGGACGTCCTCGGCTTGACGTTCAGGAAGGATCTGTTCGTGGCCAACATCCAGGCATTTCCTCCGCTGCCCGAAGAGAAGAAGAGTCTGACCCGCCTCCAGGAGCGTCTCATCAAGAAGCTGGGAGAACACGCCTACCCGTTCACCTTCGAGGTACCACACTCCATTCTACAAAGCCGGTTCCTCTAGAATTGATTCATAAAAGGTTAGTCTACTGAGGACTGAAAACATTTGGGTTTAATGAGACCAGAGATCAACATTTCAGCTTTTATTTCAGGTGTTTACATCTGGGTCTGATACACGACTTACTGGAACCGACGGAGTTAAAACAGATTAAAGTGAAAAAGACTTACTATTCAGTTTCAATGACGGCATCAAGCCTTTGACCTTCTGACACCCAACTATCACCCAACTTTAGCATTCTCCTTCTGTGATGCTTACAGACTTTTTGGTATATTTTGTAAGATCTTTATATACTTTTTGGTACTTTTTGTATGATCTTTATAGACTTTTCGGAATTTTTGTAAAATCTTTTTAGGCTTTTCATGCTTTCTTGTAAGATTTTATAGACTTTTCATACTTTTTGTAAGGTCTTTATAGACTTTTTGGTACTTTTTGCAAGATCTTTATGGAGTTTTTGTACTTTTTCAGTGAAGGAACATCTGTAGAACATGATTATTACCAGAAATAGAGATCTCAGGTCTTCTAAAGAATGGAGTTATTGTGGGAAGAAGTTGGTTTATATGTAAGAAATGTGGAACTTAGAGTTTCTGATGCATTCAAGAAGAATTTTGTTGGTTTTAAAACAAGTTGTGGAAAAAAGAGTTTGTGTTTCCCGAGAGTGTTTTCTAAAATACCACCAAGAGATCTTCCATCTCCACAAACACCAGTTTCATTGTTGAAGCTTCTTCTAGTTCTGTTGAGGTTCCAGCAGATCTGGTCACTATCTTCATTAAAAGTCGTTGCAATTTGAGGTCGGTGAGTCAATTATTGTTTGAAATTGTTTATTTTTGGAGAGTTTTTAAGTGAAATATGTAGGATCATGAGATTTTGAAGAGATATCAGACTTTAAAGTCATGGTCCAGAGGGAAACACGTCACAGATGATGCCTTCAAGGACAGCTGGTAAGTTGACAGATGGATGATTCTCTCATAGATGGAGTCATTTTATTTAAAGGTGACGAGTTTAAACCAGAGCTGCACGGTGGCTCAAGGTTAGCACCATCGCCTCACAGCTAGAAGATCCTCAGTTGGCATCCCAGCCTGGTCCTGGAATCTTTCTACATGGAGTCTCCATGTTCTCCCTGCTGGGTTCACCAGGTTCTCTCCCAGCAAAATTTCAAAATCACAAAACAACCAAAATGAGACACAAAATGACCAAAATCAGACACAAAATTACGAAAATGAGACACAAAACAACAAAAAGAGACACAAACGACAGAAAGAGACACAAAATGACAAAAACGAGATACAAAACAATGAAAACGAGACACAAAATGACAAAAATGAGACACAAAACCACCACGAGACAAAAACCGACAAAAACGAGACACAAAATGACAAAAATGAGAAACAAAGCAGCGAAAACGAGATGCAAAATGACAAAAAATGAGACACAAAATGACGAAAACAAGTCACAAAATGACAAAAATGAGACACAAAATGACAAAAATGAGGAACAAAACAATGAAAACGAGACACAAAACCACCAAAATGAAATAAAAAATGACAAAAACGAGACACAAAATGACAAAAATGAGACACAAAACGACAAAAACGAGAAACAAAGATACAAAAACGAGACACAAAATGACAAAAACGAGACACAAAACCTCCAAAACGAGACAAAAAACGACAAAAATGAGACACAAAAGGACAAAAATGAGACACAAAAGGACAAAAATGAGACACAATACAACAAAAACGAGAAACAAAGCGACAAAAACGAGATACAATACCACCAAAACGAGACACAAAATGACAAAAACGAGACAAAACAAGAAAAATGAGACAAAATGATGAAAATGAGACAAAGCAACAAAAACGAGACACAAAGCGAAAAAAACATTACACAAAGCGACAAAAAGAAGACATAAAACGACAAAAATGAGACACAAACCCCGTGATGGGCTGTTACCTGTCCAGGTGTGTAGATGATGGACGTTTAAAGCAGCTGGTGGGTTTAGTTCAGAGGGTTAAACTCTTGTTAAATTCTGTCCTTTTCATGTTTTCTTCTTTTATTACTGTTTAATTTGTGTGTTTGTATTTATTTCATTATAAACTCAGTGTTGAGTTTTAAATGAATAAATGGATGAAATGTGGCCTCATCCTGCTGAAATAATGATCAGACATATTTAGTTTAAATTCGTCATGTCTGGTGTGTTTCTGACTGATGGCTTTGCATGTTTTTACTTTACGTGTTCCAGATTCCTCTGAACCTGCCATGTTCGGTCACGCTGCAGCCGGGCCCGGAGGACACGGGGAAGGTAAGACTCACTGTAACTAACAGTAACGGTGTTCAACGTGACGTCTGAAGCCATTTCTGTTCCTCCTGCCTTCAGGCCTGCGGCGTCGACTTCGAGGTGAAAGCTTTCTGTGCCGAAAATGTTGAAGAAAAGATCCACAAAAGGTAAAAGTGCTGCTGCGCTCCCTCACCCCCCATCCTCCCAAACACTAAGACATGAATTATGAATGGAGCATTAGCAGCTTCCTGCTCACATCATCTCACTGCTGACAGCCAGAAACCTCAACAACGTCTAGAGATCTGCAGACAGACACATTTACAGCCCACCTCTGGAACATCTGCAGAACATTTACAGCCCACCTCTGGAACATCTGCAGAACATTTACAGCCCACCTCTGGAACATCTGCAGAACATTTACAGCCCACCTCTGGAACATCTCCAGAACATTTACAGCCCACCTCTAGAACATCTCCAGAACATTTAAAGCCCACCTCTGGAACATCTGCAGAACATTTACAGCCCACCTCTGGAACATCTGCAGAACATTTACAGCCCACCTCTGGAACATCTCCAGAACATTTACAGCCCACCTCTAGAACATCTGAAGAACATTTAAAGCCCACCTCTGGAACATCTCCAGAACATTTACAGGCCACCTCTAGAACATCTGTAGAATTACTCCATTTAGTTCTGGTAAAACAGAAAGAATCGTCAGGTTTTCAGTTTTCTGATGGTCCTTGAATTAATGTAAATGACAAAAAAGAGACATGAAAAGAGTAAAACCAAAGCTATTGGCTGAATAAATAAATGCAGCTTGACTCAGAAACAGACAACAGAGGAGTAAGTTGTTGGAGATCCATCCAGCATGGAGAAACATCTCCTACTGATGATGAGCAGAGTAGAGAAGAAAAGCCTGGAGAAAAACATCTACAGGATGAGGAGATGGTAGGAGCTTCAGGAGGAACCACCTGGAGGTTCTGGAAGACATTTCTCCTGAAGCTCCTCTGATCTCCAGGACCTGGAGGACTGAGAACTTCCACAGAAGTCTGAGGAACAGCATGTTTTCAAGCTTTGGACCAACTGGTTTCAGGTTTTTCGTTCTGAGTCCTGCTGCCAGAAGACATCTCTGAGTTCTCTCTCCTTCTTCAGGATGTTCTGGTTCCTCAGAGCTGCAGGACTTTAGATGAACCACAGAGAAGAACCAGGTGTTTGTTGTTGCAGGAACTCTGTGCGTCTGGTGATCAGGAAGGTTCAGTATGCTCCAGAGAAACCAGGTCCTCAGCCCACAGCAGAAACCACCAGACAGTTCCTGATGTCGGACAAACCTCTACACCTGGAGGCCTCTCTGGACAAGGAGGTAACACCTGGACACACCTGGACACAGCTGAACACACCTTAGAACACCTGAATACACCTGAATGCATCTTAGAACACCTGAACACAACTTAGAACACACCTGAGAACACACCTGAACACACCTTAGAACACCTGAACACACCTGAACACACCTTAGAACACCTGAACACACCTTAGAACACCTGGACACAGCTGAACACACCTTAGAACACCTGAAAACACCTGAACACACATTAGAACACCTGAATGTACCTGTACATCTATATATGCACCAATGACTATTAATAGGAAGAACCTCTGAACCTTGGTTGTTGCTGTTGTTGTTGCTGTTGTTGTTTTTGTTGTTGTTGTTATTGTTGATGTGATTGTTGTTGCTGTTGTTATTGTTGTTGATGTTGTTGCTGCTGTTGTTTTTGCTGTTGTTGTTATTGTTGCTGTTGTTGTTGATGTGATTGTTGTTGTTGTGTGTTAACGGCGGTGATGCTCCTGTTGTCTCTCAGATCTATTACCACGGTGAACCCATCAGCGTCAACGTCCACGTCACCAACAACACCAACAAGACGGTGAAGAAGATGAAGATTTCAGGTGGGTGCTGCTGTGTTGAGTTGTGTTGTTGTGTTGAATTGTGTTGAGTTGTGTTGTTGTGTTGTGTAGTATTGTGTTGTGTAGTATTGTGTAGAGTTGTGTTGTGTAGAGTTGTGTTGTGTAGAGTTGTGTTGTGTTGTTGTGTAGTTTTGTGTAGAGTTTGTGTTTCATTCTCCCGTTGTGTGTCCGCAGTGCGACAGTACGCTGACATCTGCCTGTTCAACACGGCTCAGTACAAATGTCCCGTCGCCATCGAGGAGTCAGAGTGAGTTTAAACCAAACTAACGTTTAGTTTCAGCTCTGAGAAGATCCAGAAGGTCCAAAAAGTGCAGAAGGTCCACAAGGTCCAGAAAGTCCAGAACATCCAGAACATCCAGAAGGTCCACAAGGTCCAGAACATCCAGAAGATCCAGAAAATCCAGACGGTCTAGAAGATCCACAAGGTCCAGAAGGTCCCAGTCTGAAGGTAAACAGGATCCACATCCAGAAGGTCCAGAAGGTCCCAGTCTGAAGTTCCTAGTCTGAAGGTAAACAGGATCCAAGTCCAGAAGGTCCCAGTCTGAAGGTACACAGATGGAACAACCAGGAACAGAACTTTGTCTGAGTTCTTCTCCTTCACGGTGTTTTGGTTCCATAGAGAACTTCAGATTGAAACATGAACCACGGTGAAGATCAACGAGACTAACTGGGTCCAGATGGTTCCAGATGTTCTTGAACTGTGGAACCCTGACAGAACTTGGATGTGTTCCCTGGGTTCTCCGGTTCACTCCAGTGTTTCTTCTCTCTGCAGTGATGTGGTAGCTCCCAGCTCCACCTTCTGCAAGGTCTTCACTCTGACTCCGTTCCTGGCCAACAACCGGGAGAAGCGAGGTCTGGCTCTGGACGGGAAACTGAAGCATGAAGACACCAACCTGGCCTCCAGCACGCTGTGAGTCTAGCAGAACCTTCAGAACCTTCAGGGTGACACCTCGCTGACTCTGTTCTGTCTGCAGGTTGAGGGAAGGAGCCAACAAGGAGATCCTCGGCATCATCGTGTCCTACAAGGTCAAAGCGAAGCTGGTGGTGTCACGAGGCGGGTAGGTACTCTGTTCTGGTTCCTCAGGTTCCTCTGTGTGTCTGAGCTCAGGTGTAGCTTCAGGTGTAGCCTCAGGTGAACTCCAGATCTGCTGTAGAACCAGGATGATGTAGAACCAGGATGACGTAGAACCAGGTTGTAGAAACTCAGATTGGGGCTGTTCCTCCTCAGAAGGTCCCTCCAGACCTGCTGAGGTGTAGTTTGTGTCCACAGCTCCAGGTTCTTCTGGAGGCTCTGATGATGGTAGATGTTAGTGAGCTCAGTCAGGTAGTGGGCGGATGTGAATGAAACACCTGACAATGTTCCTGTCCATTGGTTTCAGGCTCCTGGGAGACCTGGCGGCCAGGTAAGCTCCACCTGCACCAACACATTCCTCCTGTCTCTGACTCAGCTTCACCAGATCTTTTGTCCTGCAGCGACGTCTCAGTGGAGCTTCCCTTCACGCTGATGCACCCCAAGCCTCTGGAGGAGTCCATCTACAGAGACGGTGAGGCTGATGCTAATCCTAGCCTTATTTCACTGGAAGCTACTAGCATCAAGTTAATGCTAGCTTTACTTCACTGGAAGCTGCTAGCATCAAGCTAACATTAGGTTCATTTCACTGGAAGCTGCTAGCATCAAGCTAACGTTAGCTTCATTTCACTGGATGCTGCTAGCATCAAGCTAACGCTGCTAGCGTCAAGCTAATGTTAGCTTTACTTCACTGGAAGCTGCTAGCATCAAGCTAACGCTAGCTTTATGTCACTGGATGCTGCTAGCGACAAGCTAACGTTAGCTTTATTTCTCTGGAAGCCGCTAGCATTAAGCTAACATTAGCTTTATTTCACTGGAAGCTGCTAGCATCAAGCTAACGTTAGCTGTTTTCATTTTGTGTCTAATTTCTGTCATTAGATGTCTTTTTTTTCATTTTGTGTCTAATTTCTGTCATTAGATGTCTTTTTTTTCATTTTGTGTCTAATTTTTGTCATTTTGTGTCTAATTTTTGTCATTATGCATCTTGCTTTTTTCATTTTGTGTCTCATTTTTGTCATTGTGTGTGTGATTTTTGTCATTGTGTCTGTGATTTTTGTCTTTATCTTGCTGCTCTGTTCACTGTTTCTGAGCTTGTTGCTCTCACAGGTTTTTAGTTGTTTCCTGGTTCCTGTTGGGTTAAATGGTTTGTTTTCTGAATGCTTTAGGGAACGTTTTTGGGGCCTTAAAGTGTATTTTGTGTAAATCTTAGCTAACCAGATGTTTTCACGGCTGCTTCCTGCACACAGATTGTAGAACCGTGTTCCTGAATCGTCCCTCCTTCCTGTTTTAACTCCAGATAAACAGACTAACAGAGTTGTCGGGTTGTTGATGTTCTCGGTGTGTAACCAGCTCCTCCTCTTCCTCCCTCAGCTCCAGATGAAGCTCCGATCGACACAAACCTCATCGAGTTCGACACACAGTAAGCCTGGTCTTCCTGTCTGCGCCGTGATTGGCTGCTGTGGACATTAGCGGTGATGGACTGGTCTCCTGGGCCGCAGCCTTTAATGCGTCTTAATGCGGCTGCAGCAGGAAATGGGCTCTGGGCTGCAGGGAGGACCAGCAGCGCAGCAGCAGCTGAATCAGGGGGGTTAACAGAGACGCTGTCATCCAATCAGTGATCGCTAGCTTAGCATCAATAATCAATTGTCAATGAAATAATAACACTAACCGTCCTGTGGTAATTTTACTATTTTAGTCTAAAGATGCTAAATTTGTGCCTCAAGGATTGAGATAAAATCACCTTCAGGTCTGACATCAGAACTGATTTCACCCACAGCCGTCTGTTTATGGTAGTTTAGTGTCTGTTTATTGTAGTTTAGTGTCTGTTTATTGTAGTGTCTGTTTATGGTAGTTTAGTGTCTGTTTATGGTAATTTAGTGTCTGTTTATTGTAGTGTCTGTTTATGGTAGTTTAGTGTCTGTTTATTGTAGTGTCTGTTTATGGTAGTTTAGTGTCTGTTTATGGTAGTTTAGTGTGTGTTTATTATAGTTTAGTGTCTGTTTATGGTAGTTTAGTGTCTTTATTATAGCTTAGTGTCTGTTTATTGTAGTTTGGTGTCTGTTTATTGTAGTGTCTGTTTATGGTAGTTTAATGTCTTTTTATTGTAGTTTAGTGTCTGTTTATGGTAGTTTAGTGTCTGTTTATTGTAGTGTCTGTTTATGGTAGTTTAGTGTCTGTTTATGGTAGTTTAGTGTCTGTTTATTGTAGTGTCTGTTTATGGTAGTTTAGTGTCTGTTTATTATAGTTTAGTGTCTGTTTATGGTAGTTTAATGTCTGTTTATTATAGCTTAGTGTCTGTTTATTGTAGTTTAGTGTCTGTTTATTGTAGTGTCTGTTTATTGTAGTTTAGTGTCTGTTTATTGTAGTTTAGTGTCTGTTTATGGTAGTTTAGTGTCTGTTTATTATAGTTTAGTGTCTGTTTATTGTAGTTTAGTGTCTGTTTATTGTAGTGTCTGTTTATGGTAGTTTAGTGTCTGTTTATTGTAGTTTTGTGTCTGTTTATGGCAGTTTAGTGTCTGTCTGTGGTAGTTTTTGAAAATATTCATAGTATGAATATTAAATAGATAAAATTTAATAATGTGAATAATTAGTTATAACTATTTTCAAAAAATATTGGCTGAAATCATGGCTAACAGTCGAAACTGTTTCCTGAAGTTAAACAATAAAACTGTGAATGGTATAGTTGGTTAAATATGACGCTAACAGTTGAATTACATGCTAATATTATGACTGAACCATTGAAACATTGTTAAAAGTATCACTAACTGTGAGCATTTTTAGGTAAAAGTAAGGATAAACAATTGAAAATTATTAGCTAAAAATAATGCAACTTAAAATAGCTAGCTAAAGTTATAAATATACTGTAGAAGAATGGTAAAAGAGTGGAAAATCTAAAAGTAGAGACAAACAGTTGAAATAGTTAGCTAGCAATATGGACTAAAGATTCCATAGCAGTTGAAATAGTTAGCTAGCAGTATGGACAAAGATTCCATAACAGGTGAAATAGTTAGCCAAAGAAAACAGAGAAACATTTGAAACAGCTAGCTAAAATTATGAATAAACAGCTGGAAGTCTTTAGCTAAAATGTGGGTGAATGGTTGGGATTTTTAGCTCATATTATAGATTAACACTGTTTTCTAAAAGCTAAAAGTAAAGATAAACTGTTGGAATTGTTAGCTAGTGGTATGAATAGCAAAATACAATGGATAAACGTTTATAATAGCTAAAATTATGAATAAACAGTTGAAATAGTTAGCTAGCAGTATGGACTAAAGATTCCATAACAGTTGAAATAGTTAGCCAAGTAAAATAGATAAACATTTGAAATAGCTAGCTAAAGTTATGAATAAACAGCTGGAGGTTCTTAGCCAAACTTTTGGTGAATGGTTGAAATTTTTAGCTCATATTATAGATTAAAATATAAGTGCTGAAAGTATGGATAAACAGAGGAAATTGTTAGCTAAAAGTATGGGCTAATAATTCCATAACAGAATAGTTAGCTAGCCATATGGGTAATGAAACCATTAGCTAAATATAATGGATAAACATTTGAAATAGCTACAATTATGAATAAACGGTTGAACTAGTTAGCTAACAGCATGGACTAAAAATAGTATAACACAATAGTTAGCTAGCTGTGTGGGTAATGGAATTGTTAACTAAATATAACGGATAAACATTTGAAATGGCTAAAACTATGAGTAAACAGTTGGATACTTTCCGCTAATAGCTAAACGTGTTCTCTTGAACGCTGATCTCCCGACTGACCAGAACCTTCTCCTCCCCACAGTGACGATGATATCATCTTCGAGGACTTCGCCCGGCAGAGGCTGATTGGTGCGAAAGATGACAAGGACGAAGACGAGGAGCCGGTGGATTCGCCCAAGCTGGACGACAGATAGAGACGGACAGCGGCGTTTAGCGTGGAGCTAACGGAGGTCAGCTTTAGGTCAGTCTGGACATCCTTCAACACTCGGTGGCGTTTGTGTTTCCTGTCCATCCTCTGCGTCCTGAATCCTCCGGGTGAAGCAGCTCTTCTTCATTAGCCGGCTGGAACTCTGAATGTCGTAACGCCAGCTGGTAGCATGCCTCTAGCGTCTCTTTGTTCTACGTGTTTCCATTAGCGACGAACGGGAGTCCAGTTGTGTTGAGATTAGTTTCAATGTTGTGTATCAGAGGGTCTTCGTAACAACAACACTGCCAACTGAACAGTTCACCGTCAGAGCCATGATTCAGCCGACCGGGAGGCTAATGGTCGGTCTGTATGTTGAAGGAACATACGTGTGATCTGCAGGACGTCCGAGCTGCCAGCAGGACCTCAAACCATCAGCTGGGAGGACTGTGACCTGTTTGCATGGATTCATCAATAATCAGCCTTCATAGCCACGCCCTGATTTTAATGAGCATCTGAGTGTTTGTAGTCTCATGTTTTCATCATCAGTGTTCACGGCATTCTTTCACTTCATTTCTATAAAACAACAAAAACAGAAAACCACAAACATAAGACAGAAAACAACAAAAACGACAAAAATGAGAGAAAACGACAAAAATGACAAAAACGAGATGTAAAACGACAAAAACAAGACATAAAACGAAAAAAACAAAAACAAGACAGCAAATGACAAAAACAAGACACAAAAGACAAAAACGAGACATAAAACAAAAAAACAAAAACAAGACAGCAAATGACAAAAACAAGACACAAAAGACAAAAACGAGACATAAAACGACAAAAATGAGACATAACAAAAACGAGACAAATTGACAAAAACGCCATCACCAGGTTAGACTAACATGTTGTGGGAAACATTCCATGAATAATAATTATTATTTTAAATATTATTTTGGTGAAAAAAATTTTCCCACAATTACAGAGACATGAATGAAAAAAATAAAACCAAAAAAAGAGATTTAAATTAGATTCTGTTTTATTAGAGATCCAGTTTGGTCATCAGAGGGGTGGACAAGAGAAAAATGTCATTTTAGGGGAACTCCAGACTTATTTGGTATTTTAAAGATATTTTCAAACATTCTTTTCTCCTAGTTTTTATAGATTTGGTCTCAGGACAAGAACATTTACACACTACTGCATGTTTTAGGGTTTTCAAACTGATCACATGTATCGATTAACAAAAAATCCCTTCTTTAATGATCAATTATTCAGAAGACTGTAATTACTGAACCTTTACTCTGAAAACTAATCAGAACATCGACTTCCTCCAGGTGACCTTTGTGCAGGTGTGTAGTTGTTTGTGTGATGATGGAGGACCAGAACACCGACTGTAGTTTTTATTTCCATGTTTCCTCCAGGATCAGGATGTCTCCATGGTTTCTCCTCTTGTTCCAGCTAGTCAGAGTTTAAGAACCCAACTTGTATATTTCACTGCATCTTTAATAAAAGGACGTTTGTGGCCGTTGCGGTGGGTTTCGTCTTTATGATGGAGGTGGAAATAAAGTATATTTAGAAGTTAGGGTTATGGTTGGGGTTACGGTTGGGTTGGGTTAGGGTTGTGTTGGGTTGGGTTGCGTTGGGTTAGGGTTGGGTTGGGTTAGGGTTGGGTTGTGTTGGGTTAGGGTTGGGTTAAGGTTGTGTTGGGTTGGGTTGTGTTGGATTGGGTTAGGGTTGTGTTGGGTTGGGTTGGGTTGTGTTGGGTTGGGTTAGGGCTATGTTGGGTTAGGGTTGTCTTGGGTTGGGTTAGGGTTGGGTTGAGTTAGGGTTAGGTTGGGTTGGGTTAAGGTTGGGTTAGGGCTGTAACACAGTAAACCTCAGACCTCCTGAGCGCCACAGGGTTCGTTTAGTTCTCTCTGAGTTTATCTTGCTGGTGGACGTCATGTTTGTGGTTTTCCAGCAGGAGAAACCTTCACAGACATGATTGTTTTTGCTCTCAGATTAAGGATCCTCAGGAAGCCGTTGCGGATCTCTTTGGTCCGGACACCGTAGATGATGGGGTTGACCGTCGCCGGGAGCAGGATGTACATGACGCCCATGACGGAGTTGGCATCAGTCGGTATGGGGATGTTCAGGTTGTGAGACAGGAAGGTGACGCTGCCCACCAGGTAGAAACACATCATCACCATCAGGTGAGTCCCGCAGGTGTGGAAAGCCTTCCGTCGGTCTTCACCGGCTGCCGCTCGCAACACGACGCTGATGATCTTCATGTAGGAGAAGAAGATGAGCGGTATGTCCACCCCTACGAAGCAGATGATGACGGCGAGGCCTGCGGCGCTGTTCCTGCTGGTGCTGCTGCAGGCCAGGCTGACCAGCGCCATGTGGTCGCAGTAGCAGTGCCGGATGACGTTGGAGCCGCAGAACCTCAGAGAACCTGCCAGACCCACCAGTGTGGCCATGATGGAGATGCTCCGCAGCAGCGTGAACAGCAACAGCTTCGCCAACATGGATGAGTCGATGATCTCGGTGTAGCGTAGCGGCTTGCAGATGGCGACGTAGCGGTCCAGCGCCATGGCCAGCAGCAGTGTGGACTCCACCGAGGACAGGAAGTGGGTGAAGAACATCTGAGTCAGGCAGCCGGCCAGCGAGATGTGGTCCCAGTCGAACAGGAAGCCCAGCAGCATGTTGGGGATGATGGCGGTGGCCACCAGGACGTCGACCACACACAGCAGGCAGACCAGCAGGTACATGGGGCTGTGCAGACTGGCCACGCTGCGGATCACGTAGACCACCAGAGAGTTCCCCAGCAGCACCAGCAGGTAGGACGCAGAGAACAGCAGCGCCAGCAGCCACCGGTGCTTCTGCAGCTCAGGAAACCCTCTGAACATGAAGCTGCTGTGGGAGAAGTTCTGACCCGACATCCTGAGGACTCCCTGGACAGAGAACCAGAAAAAACAAGATCAGGACGGTTCAGACGTGGAATCTGTGTTTTTACTCATCGGTTGGTCGGTTGTGGTAGAAAATGGTGACCTTCATATGTCATGAAGCAGCTTTAGCTTCTAGTTCTTCTAACACCACACAAAACGGCAAAAACGAGACTCAAAACGACAAAAACGAGACACAAAACGACAAAAACGAGACACAAAATGACAAAAACGAGACACAACACGAGACACAAAATGACTAAAACGAGACTGAGAAAGACAAAAATGAGACTCAAAATGACAAAAACAACAAATGATTTCATGTTGATCTGCTGCTTATTTAACACTTTTAACCTCCGACAGGACAAAGATGAAACACTGTCTTTAAAAGAGTTTAAAAGTCATGTTGTCTTTTAAAAAGCACCAAAATGATTCGAGTTATCACCATAAAGAGACGCAAAGTGACACAAAACCACCACTAAGAGACGCAAAGCCACCAAAAAATGATTCTGAACCACCACAACAAGATCCCTAACCATCATAAAGACACCAAAAATGACAATAAAACCACCACAAAAAAACCCCAAAAACACTAAGAGACACAAAGTGACCACAACACCAACAAAAGAGACGCAAAATCACCACAATCACCACCAAGAGACACAAATCCACCAAAAACCACTCCAGAACTCCTGCTGGTGGGACTCCATCTCCAGATTCAAGCTAGAGAAACACCAGCTTTTATATTTGGTCATTAATTAAGAGAAATAATCTGACTTGAACCCTGAACATAAAACAGGAAATCAACACGGAGCAGTCGGTCGTAAAAATAAAAGCCTCATAGTTTAGTGTGTCATAAAAAAATGTCACAGCATAGAAATTCACAAGAGACGTGATAGTATGTTTGTACATGTATGTATAATTCCACATATATGTAGAGATATGTTGCCAAAATCACCAAAAGTTTAAATTTTTATTTCCAAACAAATCCTGATGCTGAAGAGGAGTCAAAATATTCAGGTTTTCATCAGTTAATACTCATCCATATTAATATTTCTGCTGATAGCATAATTAATACGTCACTGACTGCTACTGCTCTCCATCCACGGAGGGACTTCTGCTTTATGAGAAACAGATTAACATGACAACAAAAACAAGGTGCAAAATGACAAAAACGAGACGCAAAACAGCAAAAATGAGACGCGAAACGACAAAAATGAGACGCAAAACAAAAACGAGATGCAAAATGACAAAAACGAAATGCGAAACGACAAAAACAAGACACAAATCAACAAAAACAAGACACAAATCAACAAAAACAAGATGCAAACCGATAAAAACGAGACACAAAATGACAAAAATGAGACACAAAAAAGACGCAAAACAGCAAAAACGAGACACAAAGCGATAAAAATGAGACGCAAAACGACCAAAATGAGACACAAAGCGACAAAAACGAGACACAAAACGACCAAAACGAGACACAAAGTGATAAAATGAGACACAAAACGACCAAAACGAGACACAAAGCGATAAAAACGAGACACAAAACGACCAAAACGAGACACAAAGTGATAAAAACGAGACACAAAACGACAAAAATGAGATGCAAAACAACAAAAACGAGATGCAAAATGACAAAAACGAGATGCGAAACGACAAAAACGAGACGCAAATCAACAAAAACAAGATGCAAACCGATAAAAAGGAGACACAAAATGACACAAAAACGAGACAAAGCGATAAAAACGAGACACAAAACGACAAAAATGAGACACAAAACAACAAAAATGAGATGCAAAACAACAAAAACAAGACACAAAATGGCAAAAACGAGACGCAAAACGACCAAAACGAGACACAAAGCGATAAAAACGAGACGCAAAAAGACAAAAATGAGACGCAAAACAACAAAAACGAGATGCAAAATGACAAAAACGTGACGCGAAACGACAAAAACGAGATGCAAAATGACAAAAACGAGATGCAAAATGACAAAAACGAGACACAAAAAAGACGCAAAACAGCAAAAACAAGACACAATGACAAACACGAGATGCAAAACAACAAAAACAAGACACAAAATGGCAAAAACGAGACACAAAGCGATAAAAACTAGACAAAAAACAACCAAAACGTGACAGAAAGGAAACCCAACGTCCTGAGGAGACACCACACCAGTAGAGTTTGTAGATTAAAGTGATCAGAATCAGTGGAGGAATCACAGGTTCTTACCTGCAGAGCCTCGGCTGGTCGTCGGGGAAACCTGGGGTCCTCTCAGCTCGTCTTAAAGCCCAATGTCCAGACGTCCCACAGGACTCGAACATAGCAGCTCTGTGATTGGCTGAGAGCCTCCAGGTTCTCTGGAGTTTAATCACTTTTAATGACCCTGAGGTTTGTTCATCAGCTGATCATCTGGTTCAAAATCTGCAGGTTTGACAGAAAAAATGAGTTTCTGGACATTTAATGATTCAATACTCAATAAAACTCAGATTACAAGACCCAAGACAGCATACAGAAAACACAAAACGACATAAAGAAGACACAAAATGATATAAAGAAGACACAAAACAGCATAAAGAAGACACAAAACGACAAAAACGAGACACAAAACAGCATCAAGAAGACACAAAACGACAAAAATGAGACACAAAACAGCATAAAGAAGACACTGACAAAAACGAGACACAAAACGGCATCAAGAAGACACAAAACGACAAAAAAGAGACACAAACCGCATAAAGAAGACACAAAACGACAAAAATGAGACACAAAATAGCATAAAGAAGACACAAAACAGCGTAAAGCAGACACAAAAGAGCATAAAGAAGACAAAACGATAAAAAGAGACTCAAAAACAAAACACAAAACCAGACTGGACATTACCATGGATTCATCTCAGCATTCTGCTGTTTCACTGAAACAATAAATCAAACTCGTTCCTCGGAGGTTTGAATCTAATTTTCCTCCTTCAGGAATGTGTTTGTTGTCGTCTCTCCTGGAGCTAATTGGTCTGGAAGATGCTGGGATTCATTATCTGCTCTCTTTAATTAGTCCGTCCGTCCTGCTGGGACTCACACCTCTGATGAGTTTCTGAGGCGTTAAACAGCTTCATGGTGTTCCAGTCTGAAGGTTTAACACAAACTCATGCTTTCATGTTGATCTGCTGCTAATTTACCACTTTCAACCTCCGGCAGGACAGACGGAGAACAAATACTGTCCTTAAAGGAGTTTAAAAGTCATGATGTCTTTAAAAAAACACCAAAACCATCCAGCTATCACCATGAAGAGACACAAAGCGACCACAAAACCAACAAAATGACCAAAACAGACACAAAATGACAATCAGGGAAACAAAATGACCACAAAAGATGCCAAACCTCTACGATGAGACACAATACCACTACAAAGGCACTCAAAATGGCCACCAAACCAACAACAAAAGGACACAAGTCACCAAAAATAGACATAAAACCAACAAAAAAGGGACACAAAATGACCAAAATAGACACAAAACTATAACAAAACCACCACAAACTGGAGTCATGTTCAGAGATCCACCACAGATGAACCAGGATGGAGGAGCTGCTAGGTTACCTTCAGGAGTCTCCAGGTTGGTTCAACCAATCAGGCTGTTTCCTCCGTCACTCATTTCCTCGTGTCTGAAAACATCTAAAAACCTTCTGAACTTCAGGAACAGCTTTTATACGAGTCCCTCTGTGAAGATCCATCAGTTCCTCCTCAGAACATCTGGTTCTTCATCTCCAGTAACTTTATCAATGATCAGAGTTCTACCTTCATACTGGGAATATTTCCAGAGTTCCAGGTCCTTGAAGTCCATAGAGGAGAACATCTCCTGGAGAAAGTTCTAGAGTAGATCAACTGACAACTGGACAGTTGTGGGTAAGTCTACTCTAGAACTTTCTCCAGTTGTCAGTAGGTATTCTCTAGAACTTTCTCCAGTTGTCAGTAGGTCTACTCTAGAACTTTCTCCAGTTGTCGGCAGGTCTTCTCTAGAACTTTCTCCAGTTGTCAGTAGGTCTACTCTAGAACTTTCTCCAGTTGTCAGTAGGTCTACTCTAGAACTTTCTCCAGTTGTCGGCAGGTCTACTCTAGAACTTTCTCCAGTTGTCGGCAGGTCTTCTCTAGAACTTTCTCCAGTTGTCGGTAGGTCTACTCTAGAACTTTCTCCAGTTATCAGCAGGTCTTCTCTAGAACTTTCTCCAGTTGTCGGTAGGTTTACTCTAGAACTTTCTCCAGTTGTCAGTATGTCTTCTCTAGAACTTTCTCCAGTTGTCAGTAGGTCTACTCTAGAACTTTCTCCAGGGGATGTTCTTCTCTCCTGCTTCCAGTCTTTAGTCTCACTTAGAACATTCCAGGTCCTTGAAGTCCATAGAGGAGGGTCAAGATTTATCACTTTTTAATGGACTTCTTCAGGACTTCTTCCTCTCAGAAGACACCGTCTGGAACATCTTCTACTTTCAGTCTTCAGCTTGGTGGTTCCTTGAGGTTCTGTAGAGGGTTCTGGTTGGTTTGGTGGTTCCTTCAGGTTCTGTAGAGGGTTCAGGTTGGTTTGGTGGTTCCTTCAGGTTCTGTAGAGGATTCTGGTTGGTTTGTTGGTTCCTTCAGGTTCTGGGGTTCTGTAGAGGGTTCTGGTCGGGTCAGGGTTCGAGTTCTTGAACAGCAGCTCAGCGTCTTCAGGATGTGCTGCCGGATCTCTTTGGTTCTGACGCCGTAGATGATGGGGTTGAAGCAGCTGGGGAGCAGCAGGTACATGGAGCTGAAGAAGACCCGGCAGGACACTGGGAGGCTGGTTCTGATCCGGTACGACAGGAAGGCCACCAGCACCACCGCCAGGCTGACCAGCATCACCAGCAGGTGGGTCACACAGGTGTGCAGCGCTCGGACGCCCGCCCGGCCAGACCTGGGCACCGAGCCGAAGATCAGCACATAGGAGGCGAAGATGAGGAGGAAGTTGGTGACGGGGATGAAGGCCAGGGCCAGGAGGCCCAGCAGGCTGTTGGTCGAGGTCGGTCCACAGGAGAGCTCCACCAGCGCCATGTGCTCACAGAAGCAGTGCTGGATCACGTTCCCGCAGAACCTCAGCATTCCCGTCAGGCCCACCAGCAGCGACACCATGACGGCGTTCCTCAGCACCAGAGGAACCACAAACCTGGAGAACCTCCGTGGCGCCATCTGCTGGTGGTAGCTGAGTGGTGTGCAGATAGCGAAGTAGCGGTCCAGTGCCATCCAGACCAGCAGCGTGGACTGCAGCGCCCCCAGGAAGTGGAGGAGGTGCATCTGCAGCAGGCAGCCAATCAAAGAGATGCTCCTCCGGCCCAACAGGAAGTTCAGCAGCATGTCGGGGACGAAGAACAGCGGCAGGCTGAGGTCCACGGCCGCCATGGAGGCCATCAGCAGGTACATGGGTGAGTGGAGGCTCTGGTTGGACACCACCACCAGCAGCAGCAGAGAGGTTGCCGACAGTGACACGACAAAGTGGAAGAAGAATGGCAGGAAGAGGACAGACCTCAGCGCTCCCAGGTCACCGAAACCGTCCAATAGGAAGAGACGGTGAGACGACACGTTCAAAATCCTGTTAGTCAGCTGAAGACACAGAGATAGATAGATGGATAGATAGATAGATAGATAGATAGATAGATAGATAGATAGATAGATAGATAGATAGATAGATAGATAGATAGATAGATAGATAGATAGATAGATAGATAGATAGATAGATAGATAGCTTTATTTGTAATTGCACACTTTCATATACAATGAAATTTCATTTGAGCTGCCCTGCCAATGACAGCTCCGGCTGCTGTGCAGTGCTGCGTGGCACCTTTCTTGAGGAAAAAAAAGAAAAACACATGTTGGGATCTGGGTAGGGATAGCAGAGGGTAGAAGAAAAAAAAGGCTCGTTGTACCAAATGAAACTTCCAATGTTGGGAAATTCAATTTGAGAAGGAACCTAAAAAAACAAACCCGCAAACAGGCAAAGCATGACATTAGACAAGTATAGTTGGGATAAGGATGTGGGGTGGTGGAGGGGGGAGCACCGCACAGTTAGCTGGTTCCCGTGCAGCAAATTACTGCATGGATTCCTGGCTCCTGTGTATAGTGAGGAAAGCTTGTGGAGGCGGGGGGGATGGAGATTATGGACATGTGTGCAAATGTTTAGCTCAGTCCTCAGTTCATGAGTCCGAATGTGTGTGTATGCGTGTAGCCCATCTTCTTCCGTCTCAGACCTCCGGTGTCTCAGTTCGTGAGGGTGGGAGTGCGATAACACAGCAAGGTTGCTATGGAGACGTCCTCGGTTGGCCCGGTCCAAAAGTCAACAGGTGTCCTTGGGAAAGTGTGTGTGTGTGTGTGTGTGTGTGTGTGTGTGTGTGTGTGTGTGTGTGTGTGTGTGTGTGTCGGGGGGGGGGGGGGGGGGGGGGGTCTGCGACTCAGATCAACAGCCACACCAAGCAAACTGTTCATCTTACGATTGAGTTCGTCATACCGAGCATCGGCAGCCGTGATCCGATTGTTTGCATAGACCAGCAGAGTTTGGATGTCGTTTCTGTCTGTGGTCTTCCTGATTTTCCAGAAGCTCAGGCCAGTGAACAAGCCAATTATCAGCAGGCCTGTCATCATAAATCCGAATATATAAACATCTTCCACATCCTCCACGGATAGGGGTGCCAGGCACATGATCCCCTTCCACTTCCCCCAGGCGTCGATCACGTAACCAGAGGCGAAACTCCCATCCGGGCAGGTAGGCTCCCCTAGGCCTGTGCTCTTTGTGGCGACAATCTTGTCAATTGCGTTGAGAGACCAGTTAATCAATTCCATGATCGGTGTTTCGAAGGTCCAGTGCCAAGCGATCGCTCCAAGTCAGAAAGACGAGACGAAGACAAAGTGCAGCAAGCAGAAGACATGAGGGAGTGGGGAGAACAGAGATAGAAACGGAGCGAGGGAAAATGCGACTGCCTCCTACGAGAGCTGAGAGCATATACAGAGGACAGAACAATGTCAACAACAGAAAACCAACATTAAACAACACAAAACCAACACAAGGACACACAAATATGTGTGTATCTAATAATTATTTTATTATATTTAATTGTTATTGTCTAATAATTATTATTTTATTATATTTATTTATTGTTGTTGTCTAGTAATTGTTATTTTATTGTATTTAATTATTATTGTTGTCTAATAATTATTCTTTTATTATATTTAATTATTATTATTGTCTAATAATTATTATTTTTATTATATTTAATTATTATTGTTGTCTAATTATTATTATTTTATTATATTATATTTATTATTGTCTAATAATTATACTTTTATTATATTTAATTATTATTGTTGTCTAATAATTATTATTTTATTATATTTAATTATTATTGTTGTCTAATAATTATACTTTTATTATATTTAATTATTATTGTTGTCTAATAATTATTATTTTATTATATTTAATTAATATTGTTGTCTAATTATTATTATTTTATTATATTTAACTATTATTGTTATCTAGTAATTATTATTTTTAATTATTATTGTTGTCTAATAATGCCCTGATGAGTTAATAAAAAGTAAAAAATAAATCTACATAATGAGGGTTTTTCATATAAATAATTCAGTGTCTGCCATTATTTTCTGTTATTTAAATATTAAAACAAATAAACTAAATCATAAATGAGCTTCATGAGGAGGAACTTTAGTGGAAATAAAATCTAAATAAACCAATAAAATAATTAACATAATAGAAAGTATTAAAGCGTTAATTCACTTTACTGTAATATTTCCATGTTTCATGACATTCTAGGACGCCTCCATTGCGTTTATTTTAAAGCTTTACTTCACATTATTAATACAAAATATTAATAGACCTGTGAATTATTCTCTGTATTTGTAGATTTAGTAGAAAATAGTTTCAGCTGCAGGGTTTTTAAAAAAGCAGAAAATCTGCCAGCGAAACATCAGATTAAACCCTCAGAGAAAATGCACATTCAGAGCTGAGTACTATAAAAATAAACCTGAAGTAACTGAAAAATGAAGCTCAGATGATCACAGAGAAACACCTGGACTATATCAGGTTTATATTTAGTGTTGGAGAAAATAGTTTTAGTCCAGAAAATAATAAAATAATAAGTGAAAAAATTAAAATAAAATGTCCATTTGGTTGGTGTTTGGACAGTTAACAGGGAAATTCACTTTTTTTATTTGATTTAAAAAATGTTTTAATATTTTTTGGAATTTTGCTTTTCAATTTTTTAAATACTTTTTTTTTAATAAAATAAGTTGACATATAAATTGACTTTTAATTTTCTTTTAATGTCTTTTTTATATTTTGTTATTTTAATAAACGTGGCTGGTGTTTGTGCAGTTAACATGTGAATGAATTTTTATTTACTCTAATTTTTAAAATATTTTTATTTTAATAAAAAATACATTTTTTAATGTTTTTATTTTAGTAAATTTGGTTTGCCTTTGAACAGTTAACATGTAAATTAACTTTTATTTTATATTTAAAATATTTTTCAATTTTTTTATTTTATAAGAAAATTAAAATTTTTATAAATTTGATTGGTGTTTACGCAGTTAACGTGAAATTCACTTTTTATTTTATTTTGATAATTACTTTTTAAAAAGATTCAATATATTTTTTAATAATTTTGTTTTTAAATTTGTTTATATTTTTTATTTAATAAAAAATATAACAGGTGAATTAACTTTTAATTTTAGGTTTGGTTTTTTTTTTTTTTACATTTTTCAATATTTTTTGTTTTAATAAATCTGGCTGGTGTTTGGGTCCGTGTATTTATCTGGCAATTGGATTTTCCGTTCTGAAACGTGTATTGAAAAACAAAAAAGGAGTGGTTATTTGATCTTCGTTTTAAAATACAAAAATTAAAATTGAAATACAAGGTGTTTTTCCTTTTCATGATCAAAAAGGGATATACGAATTTTTTTAAATGCTTTGATTTTCTTTTTATATTTAGAATAACAAAAAAAATAAAATCAGTAAGAGACAGAAACTAAAAAAGGTCAGTTTTTTTCATTTTCTGAGACCGGAAGTGGTCATCAGCAAGTGTGGAGCCAAACAACAACAAGATTCTCAGAGGGCGGAGCCAGAGAGCAGTGATTGGTCAGACCATAGAAATACATAGAAGACAACGCGCTAGCGGATCTAGTCTATGTATATCTATGGTCGGCACGTCTGGTAGCATCTCTGGCTGCTGTTGACTAGTGATGCTGATCGAGACTTTGTTGAAGCTTCGACACTTCATTCAAAACATGGTTCATTACTCGAGGCTTCACTGACACACAATGCTCGAGTAGGACATCTAGTGGTCAATAAAATGAAGTGCAGTCGATTCATGTTACTGATTGGTTCATGGATTGTTTTGGATTTGATTCGCAATGCACGTTCCTGTTTGACTACACTACATGATTGTATCTGTTCTAGTGGCTACAATAATGATAATATTACTAGTAATAATAATGACAATAACTATTGAAGAGCAGGTTTCTTATTTGCCATGTTGGTCTGTAACCCTGGATACTCTTCACTTATATTCTGTGTTATGAAACATTTAAACGGTGCTGCTACATTCATGAGATGCTCTATAAATACAGACTGATGTAATTTTCACATGGGTCTGGTGCAAATACAGATTATATTATGGATTTTGGCAAAGTATGTCATGGTGTTAATTGGTAAAGAGGTTGGTAATGAAGGTGTGCTTGAAAACAGATCAGTGAGTGTGCTTGTGTAACTGGATATGATTTTTTATTCAAAAATAACAATTTATCAACAGTTTTCGGACTCAAGAGGTTTCTTCTTTTACTATTTCCTGGTATCACACAGCATACACTGGACCTGTGAAACAATCACTTACCAAAGTCGATCATAATTTGAATGCATTCAAGTAATTTTCCATTCCATTGAAATTGGGCATTGGCTCCTTCAGGCATGCACTTCAAGGACAACAATAGTGTAGTTATATTTTCTACAGCTAATTATATCTTCTGCAGCTCTATCTATCTATCTATCTATCTATCTATCTATCTATCTATCTATCTATCTATCTGATGTGGTAGTCAGCAGCATGGGGGCCCCACAGGGGACAGTGCTCTCCCCCTTTCTCTTCACCCTGTACACATCGGACTTCCACTACAACTCTGAGATCTGTCACCTCCAGAAGTTCTCCGATGATACAGCCATTGTTGGGTGCGTATCTGAAGGGGACGAGCGGGAGTACAGGATGGTCATCTCTGACTTTGTGGACTGGTGTGAGCGAAACCATCTGCAGCTCAACGCCAGTAAGACGAAGGAGATGATCGTGGACTTCCGCAGGAGGAGGACACCCCGGACTGCACCGGTGAACATCCAGGGTTTGGACATTGACATGGTGGACACATACAAATACCTGGGTGTTCACCTCAACAACAAACTGGACTGGACACACAATACAGAGGTCCTGTACAAGAAGGGCCAAAGTCGTCTCCACCTGCTGAGGAGACTGAGGTCCTTTGGAGTGTGCAGGACTCTGCTCAGGACATTTTATGACTCTGTGGTAGCGTCTGCTATTTTCTATGCAGTGGTCTGCTGGGGAGCAGGGAGCACTGAAAGGGACAGAAAGAGACTAAACAGAAGGTCAGGAGGAGGTTCTGTCCTGGACTGTTCCCTGGACTCCATAGAGGAGGTGGGTGAGAGGAGGATGTTGTCAAAGCTCACATCCATCATGGACAATCCCTCTCACCCACTGCATGACACTGTGGGGTCTTTAAGCAGCTCCTTCAGCAGCAGACTGAGACATCCACCCTGCAAGAAGGAACGCTATCGCAGGTCATTCATCCCATCTGCTGTAAGACTGTACAACATCAGCATCACTGGCTGATGTTAACATAAACTGGACTATATCATTACCACCCCAAACCATAAAATTTGCACAGACGTTCTTGCACTGCACATCTTTGCACTTTTAAACTTTATTTTTATTTTTATTTTTTCTGTTAAAAATTTTGCCACCCTTGTATATATTGTAAATAAAACTGCTGTAACAATGTAAATTTCCCCTGGAGTGGGGAGAAATAAAGAACTTTATCTTATCTTATCTTATCTTATCTTATCTTATCTTATCTTATCTATCTATCTATCTATCTATCTATCTACATCTCTATATCTCCATATCTTTATATCTCTATATCTATAGCTCTATCTATATATATACACTACTAACTGTCAAAGCAACTAACGACAGCAACAAAACCAACCTTTTCTGCGGAAAATCATTGAAATGAACGACACTAAGGGATCTCCTATCCTGGAACACACTCGATCCCGCCCAGTGAGTCGCATAACAAACCGAACCAATCAGGTGATGCGAAGCAGTTGAGCGCTTCAAACGTCACCGAAGTGACTCAAACATCACGAGTCACGTGACCAAACCCACGCGTCGGCAGAGTGGTTCTGTTTGCTTCATGAGCTACCGCGCATGTGTCGAAGCCTCCGGTATCAGAGGATCATCACTACTGCTGACCTTGTTTTGGAGTAAAACACGGTAAGAAGATAAATACTTCTAACCAGTAGCGTTGCTTTGTTGTACGTTAAGTCAGCGACTTGTGAAGAGTTGTGTTTTGTCGTGTTTGAGCAGTTGGTCCGGACGCGTTAGCTAGCTAAGCGGCTAAGTTAGCTAGCTTAGCGGCTAAGTTAGCTAGCGGGCTAATTAACACAGGTGGCTAACTTACCGCTGAACACCTGTGTTAGTTGCTGCTGCAGATGTCCTCATTATTAGAAGGAAATTCTCAACCTGTATTTCTCTGCTGTGTATTTTAGCTTTTAAAAAAGTTATTTTACTTTAAGGTTAACTGAAACCCGTTCAGCTGCACTGAAGTTTAACATTCAGCTGCTTTGAATTAAAGCGCTTAACTTAACACTGAACAACATTACCTCTCTGAATCTCCATAATTTCATTAAATTCCTTCTCTCTTCCACTGCTCAAGTTCAATCCAGTATATAAAGTGACATTAATAGTGAATAAACTAACAACCAGCCATTGTATTTATTTATTATTGCATGTATTTGTAGTAAAACATGAGTTGAAACATCCTACTTTTGGATCTAGAACTGCACAAGCCGTTCATTTTCAGTCACCTGACGAGTTAAACTCCCCTTTTTATGTGAGGTTGAAGCAGAAAGTCTGAGTTAACAAAGAAAGTTGTTTATAATTTGCGATACCTGTTATCTCTGACTGAGGCTTTAGTTTTTGTTGAGCTGATTTACATGTAGAAACTTTGTTCAGGAAGATTTCTCAGTAGCTCAGAGGACAGGCTGCTTTTTACACAACCTTGTAAGAGAATGTCTGTCAATGCTTTCAGCAGAATTTAGAAACACAACACTTCCTAAACAGATATTTTGAGGCTGTGAGGTTGAACGTTTGAGAGTATATCAGTGTGTTTGTTTGTGGTCTTTCTGTTTCTAGGTGGAAGCTGAATTAGTGAGGATGACTCCTGCTCCTGTCATCTCTAAGCTCCTCACACATCTTTACCTGCACATGAGGAAAATCACTCCTGTAGAATGCAGGTATGTTTGTCATTATTATAAAAAGATGTTGCCTGGTGACCTGTCAGAAACCCATCATACAGAGTCAGCCAAAATAATGTTTACACACATCAGGAAAAGAAAAACTTGCATAAATATTTCAATACCAAATTTATTCAGACATCACGAGATTAATAAAAGTTATCTTTGGCCTCTACAATTACAAGAGGTGCTCAAAGTGGTGGCCACTGGCTTCCAGACATTTCTGTTGTGTTGTAGACGTCACTTGTTGATGCTCCATTCATGAGGGTAGCGCCATCTGTTGGGAAAACATCGTACAACAGGACACAGAGTTATCGTGATTTGATCAAACTTAGAAAGAGGAATCTATATGTATAGAAGTACTGATACAAATGAAATATTTATAAAAGTTTTTCTTTTCCTGATGTGTGTAAACATTATTTTGGCTGATTCTGACTCTGTGAACTTAATGATAATAAAACTGTCATTTAATTGTTTCTCTGAAAGCTTCTTTAGTGAAAACCACCTGGTGTTCTGCTTTGAAACAAACTGCTGTTGAGGTCTGTGTTTTTAGGTTTAACCCCACAGTTTCTGAATGAACTGATAGTTGTTTTTTTTTTCCTGATCAATGTGGACGTTATAATTGATGGTAACATTTACTGATCATATAATCAGCATGACAATATAACAGTAGAACATTCTGATCATCTGACTAATACTGTGTTGGTCCCTTTATGCTGCTAAAACTCCTCTGATCCAGTGGTTCATCAGAACCTCTGGGGATCCTGTGGATTCTGTGGATCCTGTGGGTTGCAGGGTGGGTCCTACGTAGACCAGACTGATCCTGGACCATCCCACAGATGCTCCATCAGATCTGGATGTGGGGAGTGTGGAATCCAGGTGAACAGCTTAGCTCTGTCGTGTTCCTCAGGACCACTCCTGAGCAGTTTCAGTTTGTCCTGCTGAGGGAGGCAGCTGGCATCAAGGACTGCTGTTGCCATGGAGACTAGGGGGTTGTTTGTCCTGCAGTGTTTAGGTGGTGGTACATGTCAAACATCCACATGAACGTCAAGGTTTCCCAGCAGAACGTTGCATTAGAACAGTGGTTCTCAAATTTTTTCTGTCGGGCCCCCCTTCGGAGGACAAAAAACTTTCGTGCCCCCCCAATAACTTTGTGCGTATATATATATATATATATATATATATATATATATATATATATATATATATATATATATATATATATATATATATATAAATAAAAAGATCAGAGGTGTCAAACTCATTTTAGTCCAGGGACCACATAAATCCAGTCTGATCTCCAGTGGGCCCCACCAGTAAAATCACAGCATAATAACCTAGAAATAACCACAACTCCAACTTTCCCCTTTGTTTTAGTTTAAAAAAAGTACATTCTGAAAATGTTCACATTTAATGAACTATCTTTTTACAAAATATTATGAACCTGAAATTTCTTAAGGAAAACAAGTTCAATTTCAACAGTAGCCTATTATGCCTCAGTTCATCATTTACACATGCATTGTAACTGCCAGATAACGGTTTATCTACAAAAACACAAAACATTCAGTCACAGCTATCTGGAACTGAACAATCTAGTATTTCACTTCATGATCAGAACAACTTGTCAAGTTCTAGAAATTATTTTCAATTTACAGTTTTACAGATTTACAATTTACAGTTAATGTTGTAATTTTTATCATTTGTAAAGTCGTCCCGCGGGCCGAAATGGACCGTCTGGTGGGCCGGTTTTGGCCCACAGGCCGTATGTTTGACATTGCTGGTAAAAAACAGTCGGAGGAGATGAGCCGAGTATGTGACGTGATCAAGTACGCTGGTGTTCCGACTGCACATTAACGATGCGTTCTCCCTGTTCTCAGGAGTCTGTACTTCGGAGTCTGAACAGGCCAGTGCATGTACCATAGATATATACAGAAGATCATTATTATTATTATTATTTATACCTATGGCATATACAGTCTATGGGCCAGCACAATTTCAGTATTGTTGTACGCCGCGAAAAACAGGCCGACGTTAAAACAATAGTTCAGCTAATTAGTTCCGTGTTGAAGGACCTTTTCCTCCCAGTCGCCCGCGCCCCCCCTGACATGCCTCTGCGCCCCCCTAGGGGGGCGCGCCCCACTATTTGAGAAACACTGCATTAGAACAAGATGATGGATGTTGTTCTCTTCAGCTGTCAGTGGTCAGAATGTTGTGGCTGATCGGTGGATCTGTCTGCCTTTACTCTGACATCCAGAGTTATACAAAAGTGTAGAATGTGTGCAGTGCAGAAGAGATTTACTTTATTGGATGCAGTTTTAGTGGTTCCATCAGAGAAAATCATATCCATATACAGATTTTTATTAATTCCAGGGCTGGTTCAGTAAAGATTATAATAATAACTACATCAGATAATTCTTGGTCGCAGTTGGAATTTTGCAGACTGAGAGATGGTTGAGAAGGTTTCAGTTCTTGTTTCAGCAAAATATGTTATAATAGAAGATCTTTATTGTCATTGTACATGAAATTATCTGCAAACCAGCAAAGTACATCAGTCTAAGGTATCTAAAAGTAAATAAGTAAAGAAAAATGCTTCTAAAGCCAATAATAAACAGAATATTTTGAGGCAATATTCTAAAAAGGGAAGAAAAGCTCCATTCTCACTCCTCTCAGGATAAACTGTCATTAAAATTGACTTCAAATTTAGCTTCAACATGAGATAAAAACATTTACTTTCATTACTGATGTTGTCAAGTTTTAATAAAGTTCATGCTACTTTTATAAAATGATGAAAGTGAATAAATTGTATTTGTGTGATCTGTGTTTGATTTCTGTCTTTTCTCCTGTCATCCAGATGTTCAGAGGGAGATGATGCCACATCTGGTCCAGCTGATGGAAGGTCTTGAAGTTCTCTGACTGGCCTGGACTGAAGATGGTCGTCTCACTGGATTTAAGGTTCAGATGCTCAGTAACAAACTCCACCAATGAGCCAACAGGGAAGCTTTAGGTTTATTAAATGTTGCTATGAAGGTTTCGCTGTTTTTCTTTGTGAATGCAATGAGCTCCAACTGAAACTTGAATTAGAACTTAGAAGTAAATCCTTCCATCTGAAAGGATTTAGTTGCATTAATAACCTCATAACATTCTAATTTTTATTCCAGTCTTGGTTGGAAATAGAATCTCTGTATTGATTCAGGTAAAAACTGAACTTCACAGCATGTTGGAGCAAAACAACCAGATGAAAACTGTGATGGTGTTGGATTGTCAGACCGTAATGTTGCAGCTCAAAGCAGCTTTTCTATCTCAGTTCATTCTGACATTCAGCTATGAATCAACACAGCAGATGGTGATCCATGCTGTGGAAGTCTCACATCTCCTGATTTAATGGAGCTGCTTTGCACTTTTTACACTGTTTATTCACCAACACTTTATTTAATAAAAGTCCCATCTAGTTTTTATGAGGAATGTGATGTTTTAATTTCTCTGTGAATAACTGCAGTCTAATGGAACAGCTGGAATTGTAACATCTGTCCTGATATTGATCATGAAGTATTGATCAGAATACTTATGGTCAGCAGTCATCCCTGAAGTTTTACATTAAAATCTTTACTTGTGTTGTGAACTTTGGTAAGAAGCAGAAACTTTAGCGTTGCCATGGATACATGAGTGTTAAATTCTGTCCATGTTTCCATTTTGGGAAATTCAGTCCAGCAGATGAGTTTGTTTTTACTGCCAGCTACATTCAGTCTGAGATATTAAGAATAAATAAATGTGCATAATGTGGAAATGAAAAGATTTTATTTTTATTTATTCCTACAGCTGCTGTGTGGAAAGTTCCAGAATGTGGAGGAATTTAGTCTCACAATCACAGACAATAAATATTATCTGAAAGTCAGGTTATTTTTGTTTATCAGCACAATACAAAAAGATTCATGTTAGAAATATTCCAGTTAAGACTCTAGAATATCAGGATTTATGTAAATTTACCTCAATAATATGAATGTTCGGGTTAAGATTGTGCAGTGATATTTATTCTGTAAGTTTAGCTGATTAAAGTTTATGACTCTGCACTACAATATTATTATTTAAATTTACATCATTATTATAATATTTAGGGTCAGACTCTACAGTATTGAGATTAAGAAATCAAATATTCTATAAAATGTAAATACACTGAACTCATTTGGATATATTTAAGTGAGACTCTACAATATTATTTGACACAAATCTATCTAAATTAAAATTTAAATCATTTTTACTCCAAACATTTACTGGACTGATTTGAATATTAAAATCACTCCTTTCTAATCCTCTGCTGTATGTTCAAACCTGAGGCCTTAAATAGAAACACACAAGTATCTGATTGAAGGAACTTCTGCAGAGTCCTGGTTCCAGAACATGATGATAGAATTATAGACAAACTTTAACAAAAGCTGCCTGAGAGTTTACAGCTTTTTATGTTAGATTTCTTCAGTAATTTAATGAGTTATCAGCAAAAATCAAGTGTTCATTTGATGAACTTCATTTCCTAAAACATCCAGAATTGGAGCTCATATCTTTGGCAGCTGTAAAGTTTCTGCTCCTTCAAAGTTCACAACACAATGAATGAATTCCTAAAACACTCTCAATGCTGGAGAGCTTTTGATGCTGAAGCAGTGACCAGTTTTTCTGTTTCTTCTCTGGAGATGCACAATGAGGGACGTCTGCAGAGACTGAGAAAGAGTCTCACCACATCCTGACATGAGGAAAAAGACTTTATTGAAGACTACAATGAGAAAAACTATCAGACAGCAGACGGCTGCATTCAAGGTGAGCTCTGAACATTTGATCTGGAACAGGAATTCAATAACGGCAGCATGAGCTTCATTTCAGTCTGTAGCTGCTGAATTCATGGATGAATCATCTGGCACTAGAGAGGAAGACCATCAAACATCCATGTCAGCTGATGGAGGTCCAAGAGTCTCACCCAACAAACAACCTACAGAGTGAAGACCTCCAATCTGATTGGACGGCCTCCTATTCAGCCACACGTGTGAACAAATGCCTCTAAGCTGATTTGTTTTCTAAAATAAATCTAGTTTGAGTCCTAATCTATGCCTGTGTGTTTGCTTCTTTACACTGCTGTTAACAGTTTAGGCTGTTAGATTGTTCCAGATAAGACAAGTACAAGATTCTTCAGAGCCGTTCTACCACGAGCCTGACAGGAAGAACTCCAACAGCTACTGAATGTTCCTGTGGTCCCCTGAAGGCTACAGGAGGAGTCCTACGAGGACGAGCCAGTCCACCTGATGGAGGCCAGTCGCTGCGGTTCAAAGCCAACACCGACTACGTGGACTTCTACTGGACCACACGGAGGCCTTCAAACCGGACCAACAAGTTCAGCGACTCCCCGACTCGTGGGTCTGAGGACGCCGCCGAGCCTCGGTCCAGCCGGCCTCCTGTCTGTGGGTGTTTGAGTGCTGAGAGGTTTGTGGATGCATGTGAACGTTCTGTGTTGAAACAGCAGCTTTGGACTCAGTAACGCCGGGAAAAACCAAGAGCTCCTTTATTTGTGACTTCCACTAAAAAAACTGATGAAAATATGTTTGCCAGGGTTCTGACTGATAACAGATTATTAAATAATGAAATAATTGTTTAAATACTCCTTTAAACAATCCTTTTAGGTCTACATTTCCTTTACACTGACTTCTTGGTAAATGTCCAAGTATTTTGGGTGGAATATACCAATAAGCCCGATGTTCAAGGGTTCTTCTGGGAATATACCATTAAACCAACCTTTTAGGTAAATGTTCCAGGATGTTGGGTAGAATATACCATCAGATCAACCTTTTAGGTCTACATTGGAAGATTTCAGAGTAGAATATTACTCCAAACCATCCTTTAAGTCTACATTTAAGGTGGAATACGCCTTTACACCAAGATTTTTGGGTCTACATTGAAGGATTTTAGGTGGAATATTCCTTTGAACGAACTTTTTAAGTTTATGTTCAAGGATGTTGGGTGGAATATACCATCAGACCAACCTCCAAGGTCTACAGTAGTGAATTTTAGGTAGAATATACCATTAAACTCACCTTTTAGGTCTACATTGGAGGATTTTAGGTGGAATTTGTTTCCAAACTGTCTTTTAGTCTACATTTAAGGATGTTTAGGATGGTATATTCTTCCAAACCAACTTCTCAGGTCTACATTTCAGGTGGAATATTCCTCCATAATAACTTTTTTGGTCTACATTGAAGGATTTTTTCTAAACCACCCTTTGGGGTCTATATTTGAGGTTTTAGGTGGAATATTCCTTTTAACCAGCCCCTCAGGTCTCTTTGAGGATTTTGGATGGAATACTCGGTTAAAGCAACATTTTAGGTGCATGTCCAAGGATTTTTGGTGGAATGTTCCTTTAAGGTGGATGTTTGAGGACCTTGTAGGTGGAATACTTCCTGAAACCAACCTTTTAGGTCAACATTCAAAGATTTAAGGTGGAATATTCCTTTAAACCAACCTAAATTTCATGTTTTGATCATTATCAAGTGAGAAACCTCAATCCAGACTCCTCATAATGACGTCTGAGATTTATGCTGCTGTTATTTGTTTAGTCCAGACTAAATGACAGAAATCCACAACAATAATTTTATTTCAGGACTCGGTTATTAAATGTCAAAACAATCCATGTGACTCTAAAAACTCAACAGCTTTACAAACTCTAAGATTAAACTCTCCACAAGGATCCAAAATAAGTTGGACTTCTACATGAGAGCTTTAATTATTCTTCATCTACTTCCTGAAAAGTTTGGTCAATAAAAAAGACAAAAACTAATATTTTCAGCTGAACTAAAGACAGACTTTGTGATTTTTCTGCTCACATGTTGTGTTGTTGTAAACTTCCTCTTTCAAATAAATATCCTCCTAACCCCCTGGAAACCAGCGTTTGTCCTGTTTTTGTGTTGCTCCTCAGTGACCCTAGACAGCCGGGTCCTAATGTTTTTTGAGCAACACACCATACTATGATGTTTTTACAATGATGGTTCTACTATGGAACCAGTTTGACATGTTCAGGTGTTCTTTGTGTGAAAACTCAGAGATTTCAGGTATCAGAAGGTGGTTTTCAACTTTCTTTGTTAACTTTCTGCTTCAACTTTAAACTAAATTTCCTTGACTAACCCAGCCCTCTGGACTTCCAGTAAGCTGTGTTCCTATTGGCTGTCCAGGTGGCTGCTTGGTGTTATCAGGAACACCTGAGCAGCTCAGTGTCTTCCTGCTTTATTTAGCTGCAGACAAACATTTCCTCTGCTTCTCTTCACCACTGAACCGGGTTTGGCTCCGTTGCTTTAGTCTGTTCTTTAGGCGTTGGCTTGCAGCTTCCAGCAGTAAAATCGTCTTTAATGTGTTTCTTGGTGTGTTTTAGGGCTTTGTACTGGATAGTTGTCTTGGTAAATGTGGTTCTTTAGCCACAGTTAGCACATGGTGCTAATGTGTGCAGTGATTAGTGGATTTGGTGCAGCTGAGTTGTGTCTTTATCTTGGCTGTAGTGAGTCTTTAGAGGTTTTTGGTCAGACACATTCTGTATTCTTGTTTGTGAACCAACGTTGGTTGTCCAGAAGGTAAGAGTTCCTGTCCTGATTCTCTGTTCTCAGAGGTTCTCTGGTAGGCTGCAGGAGACTTTAGTGTTTGGGTTGTGCTAGTTTGGTTTTTGTATGGTTTCATTTGGACGACTATCTTGAGGCCCCTCCATGTGGTTTAGTGAGGTTTTCTGGAACAGTTCTACAAAGCAACCTGCAGCAGAAGAGACTTTGAGAGTTTTTAGGAAGTTCTGGAGAGCAGACTTTAGAGCAGCAGAAACATTTGTCAGCAGTTTGAGCAGGAGAAGGTGAGCTTCAGAGTAGAAATGAGACAGAAACCTTCTTGACCCGTGTGGTGAGGTCCTGTACCAAGAGTTTGAGCAGGTTGTGAAGAGTCTGTAGTTCTTTGGTCTGAAAGCACAAGAAGAGTCGACTCATTAAAGGAGAAAACAGGAGATATTGTTGGTTCTTCTGTCGCTCTGCAGTTTCCTTAGACTGAATATCAAGTTTATATTTTAAATGATTTCCCATGTGAGCCCAAGAAGACTTCAATAAACTCCCTCCATCCCCTGGACACAACATATTTTATTACCATGTTAAATCTTTTTTTTTTTATAATATGTTTTTGAGTTTTAATCATAGTTTTAGCATAGTTTTTTTCTCTTTGCTTGTTTAGTTTTGTCATCTGTGTGAAAGGTGCTAAACAAATAAAGCTGAATTGATAAACTGAATAATTGACTAACTCATGATTGTGACAACAGAAGTATTTTCATTGTGATTTAAGGGTTTGTTTCATTTTAAAGGTTGGGGTTAAAATCTTGACAGAAAAAAAGATTAAAGAAATAAACTACATTAAAAAAAGCAATTAAATCAAAGGAAAAAAGCATTTAATACAATAAAACTTTTAAAAAGAAAATTAAACATTAAATACAATTAAATTATATTAAACAGACAAAATATTTAATTAGATAATTAAACAGAAGATACAAAACATGTAATTATGAAATTAAACAAAATTTTTAAAACAAAAATATTAAACATTAAAGATGAAATATTTTAGATAATTAAACATTTAAAAAATACAATTAAACAAGAAGAATATTAAACATTTAAAAAATACAAAACATTTAATTAGATTATTAAACCTTTAAAAAGACAAAACATTTAATTAAAAAATTTAATGTTTAATTAGAAAATTAAATCTTAAAGACAATAAAACTTTAAATAGGAATTAAACAGAAAATACAATGAAGCATTTAAAAAGAAAATTAAACATTAAAAGGTGGTAAAACATTTAAAAAGAAAAACCTTAAAGATTTAATCGAAAAAATTAAACATTGGGAAAGAAAAGGAAATTTTTCAAACAAGCCGATAAAACATTTGAAAAAACAACAAACATTAAAAAGACAAAATATTTGGAAATCAAATCAGACATTAGAAAAGAATAAAAGGTGAGAAAAGAGCAAAACTAAACATTTAAGAAGAATCAAACTAAAGACAAAACATTTGAAAAGACACCAGTTAAACTTTAGAAGATCAAATTAAACAGAAGAGACAATAAAACGATGAAAAAGAGCAAAAACAGATAAAGGTCTTAAAGTGTTTTCTAGTCTGAAATGAAAACATCAAGTTGTTTCTTCAAACATTTCCTCTTTCTATGTTCTTGGTTTGATTGTGGACAGATTTACTAAGAACTCATTTCAGAAAACTGCTTTCCAGATAAAGTCTACTAGTAGTTGAAGGCATTGATCAAACTAATGTTACCTTCTGATCTCCACAAACTTTACTGTTCAGTGAAGAGAATCAAAGTTTGTTGAGGATTTCTAAAAAACCCACAGGTGAAGGTCTGAGAAGAACTCAGATGGATGATCTAAATGTGAAATCAAGACTCATGGTCACAAGTTTTAAGGCTTCTGTTAACCAGAAAGTTCAAACTAACAGAGAAGTACTGAGAAACTTTTAAGATTTCAGTCCTCAGACTGTCTGAAGGTTCAAACTAACAGAGAACTACTCAAGAACTTAGAAGATATCAGTCCTCAGACTGTCTGAAGGTTCAAACTAACAGAGAACTACTGTGGAACTTAGAAAATTTCAGTCCTCAGACTGTCTGAAGGTTCAAACTAGCAGAGAAATACTCAGGAACTTAGAAGATATCAGTCCTCAGACTGTCTGAAGGTTCAAACTAACAGAGAACTACTCAGGAACTTAGAAGATATCAGTCCTTGGACTGTCTGAAAGTTCAATCCAACAGAGAACTACTGTGGAACTTAGAAAATTTCAGCCCTCAGACTGTGTGAAAGCTCAGGTCCTGAGGACTCGGGAGGTCTGGAGGCTTGGAAAGTCTTGGAACTGAGGGTTCCACCCTCCAGCACAAAGGCTGAAGTCCAGCCTCCTGAGAAAAACGGTCGAGTTGAGACAGGAGTTAAAAAAAAAAATTCGAAACTGACAAAAAATAGATGATAAATGCGCAAAAAAAAGAAGAATTGGTATCTGAGCAAATAGCTCAGGGGATAAGAAGACAGACTACCAAGTGGAAGGTCGCAGGTTCAAGACCCGCCACTGGCTCTTTTCTTTCTTTGTCTTTGTCAGGATTTTGAGAAAATTTAAGAAGTGTCTGGTCTTGAACCAGCGACCTGCAGCTCCATAGGCAAATCCTTAACTCACTGAGCTACAGATCAGATAAAAAGAAATAAATTCGTCGTCCCTTTGGCATCGTAGTTCCTGAAGTGACCACATGGGTGGAGCCAAGGCGGAGTCTGGGTGGAGTCAGGGCGGAGAGTAGGCGGGGAGGTGGGTGGCGGCCTCCCCCCTCTACTCCCCCACCTCCCCCACCACCCACCACACCTTCCCCCGCCCCACGAGTTCTTCGAGTCTCCACGAGTTCTTCGAGTCTCCACAGGTTTTCCCGAGTTTCTGGAGTTTCCACCAGGTCGGAGGCAGAACAAGTTGTCATGAAGAGGTGTTGAAGTCGGCCAGGATGGACTGACTTTTTACAGCGACTAGAAGGAAGACGACTAGAAGAGCAGGTCTTTAACCACCATCCATAAAATCCATGGAGTCGCTCCAGAGAAATGAAGGGAGGTCAACTTTTATCAACCTCCATCCAGATGTTCAACTTGATATCTTTACTTGGACATTTTTAGCACCACAAACCTTTAGTATCACACTTTATTATCATTTATTAGGACTTTAATGGAATCCACCAGCAGATTTAGTTTTTGTTGACAAACTTTATTCTTGTCGTCGTGGGACTGCAGTATTTAAAACTCTTCCTTCTATTTGACCTCATGTTTATTAGTTTTAGTGGAGAAAGTTATTTAATTGTCGATTAGTCTCTTAAAAACCAAATAATAAATTGGATTAGTCAAGAGCTTTAAATTTCTTACTTTGTCATATTTTAAATATGACAAAATATAAAAATAAAGTGTCTGAGACAATTTGACCTGTAACTGGCGTTATATAAATAAAATTGAATTCAAATTGTATGTATCTTGTAATGTTGGAGTAATTCAGCCATATATGTTGGAAAACACATTTTCTTTGTCCATTAATCTGTTGATTGTTTTCTCCACTAATTCATTTCTTGTTATGGTTTATAAAATGTCAAACCCAAATATATTCAGTTTACTGTCATAAAAACCAAAAAGATTTACATTCATGATGCAGGAATCAGGCAGTTTTTCACTTTTTATCTTAGTTTAGTCAGAAAGATAGTTGATAATGTGTGAATTGTTGCAGCTTGTGAGCCGTAGAAGGTTTTAATCTTTGGGGCCGAGTGTCAGAAAACATTTAGAAACCAACATCAACAAAACACTCAACAAAGATTTGAACATCATTAAAGGGAAATCCAACTTTTGCATGACAATGTCTAATTAAAGGACATTTATTTCCAACGTAAATGTGTGATATTCATCCTCTGGAGCTTTCTCTTCACATCGTCTTCCACCTGGACTGGTTTGGTCGGGAGCATGTGCAACAAACATTTGAAAAACTGCACTTTAACATCAATGAATGACACTGAAGTTTAATCTCTACATAAATGAGACTGAGTCTGGATGTGCTGCTCTGTCATTAACTCCTAAGTTTAGGGAAAGTTCAAACAAAAGAGGACAGTTCAGATCAGACTTGAGAATGAGCTTATTTTGAACAAACATCTCAGACTTTCTGAGCTTCAGCACCTCTAGCAAGATATTTTAACAACAAGCAACTCAAGAGATCCAGAAGTTGGAGAGAGTTAGCTTTAGCTGAGCCAAAGAACATGTGGGACGCTAACCTAGCAAACATTTCAGACTTTTCTCTGTGAATTCTGAGAAATAATTTCCTATTTAATGACAGAGCTACACATCTTAACTCAGTCTCATTAAAACAGACTCTAATTCAGTGTCATCCATCCATATTAAAGTGCAGTTACCCAAAATGTTTGTTGCATGAGCTCCAACAAAACCTGTCCAGGTAGAAGGCCACTTTGACAAACAGGAAGTGGAAGATTCCAAGCAGATTTATAGAAGGGGGAACCGGACTGTACTAAGTGTGGTCGAGTATAGAGGGGTGTTTTGTGGGTTTTTAAGGCTGATAATGATTATTAGTGAGACATTTGGAGTAGATATTCATTTGCAGTAAATGAAAGTATTTAAAATCTTGGAGTTAAACTTAGAAGAACACAAACTCTAACAGAAAACTTTGTTGATACGTTTTTGTTTTGTTTACAGATGTTAAGTTAAAGGAGTTTTATTCGTGACGTATAACCAATCAAATCACTCCAGAAGACAGAGCGACCACAGGTAGATAAAGGTTCAGAGCCAAAGTAGCACCATTTTTAAATGTATTTATTACCTGTAAATCAGTAAAAAATAAAATACTGATAATCAGTAAATCAGTCAGCCCACAATTACTACAATTCTACAATGTATGTCTCTTTCCTTTGACTTGTTATTTGTACAATCTACGATGTATATGATGGCGTTTTTTCATACCAAAGGCTATACTATGATGTTTTCTAAGAGACATACGATGCTACTCTGGTTGTTCTGGCTCTGGGCCGCTGCACTCCTCCTCTGTTGTTTTCTGGATTGTACTCAGCTGCATGCCTTCGTCCACCAGGCCTCCGTTGACTCGTCCCGCCTGCCGTCTCTGGAGCTGAAGCTGGATTGGAACAGACCAAAGTACAGTCCAATCACGATGCCAGCTGCCTCTCAAAAGGCTCCTTCATCTGGCAGGTGGCAGCACTTCTTCTGAGGGGAAGCTGAGCTGGTCCAGCAGAACTTTGGAGATGTGTTCCAGTGGTTGGTGGATGTGTGGGGAGATAGAGAGGGACCTTTGAATTGTTCAGAAAGGAAAACAGGAAACCCATTGGTAGTTTTAGTTTAGGGTGCTACTGTGGTGTGTTTTTGGGTTTTAAGAGGTGAACAGGAAGAGTTTTGATTATCTTTTACTTTGTTCCTGGTTGGAATGCCCATCAATGTCAACGTGAAGTTCACTTTTACTTCTGTTTATTTATTTTTCTTTTAATAACACACATTTGCTTTTAATCCCCTCACTTGATGTGTTGTTGTAAACTTACTCTTTCAAATAAATACTCGTCTAACCCTCTGGAAACCAGCGTTTGGACTGTTTTTGTGTTGCTCCTCACCGACTTCAGACAGCCGGGACATAACAATGTTTTGTGGACTAAAGCCTATACTCTGACGTTTTTTGAGCGACATGCTAAACTATTAAAAACACTCTAGAAAGGTTTTCTTTGAAAAACAGATCATCATGAATTTTGGCGCAAAAAAACGCCTTACTATAATATGTCGAAAAAAATGCCATTTTTCAAACATGTTGTAAAAACGTGCCATATGATGAAATAATGTAAAGGAGGGCTGTGAAAAACACTCCAGAAAGGTTTTCTTTGAAAAAAAAATCATCATGAATTTTGGCGCAAAAAAAACGCCTTACTATACTATGTCGAAAAAAAATGCCATTTTTCAAACATGTTGTAAAAACGTGCCATATGATGAAATAATGTAAAGGAGGGCGTGAAAAACACTCCAGAAAGGTTTTCTTTGAAAAAAAAATCATCATGAATTTTGGCGCAAAAAAAATGCCTTACTATACTATGTCGAAAAAAAATGCCATTTTTCAAACATGTTGTAAAAACGTGCCATATGATGAAATAATGTAAAGGAGGGCGTGAAAAACACTCCAGAAAGGTTTTCTTTGAAAAAAAAATCATCATGAATTTTGGCGCAAAAAAAACGCCTTACTATACTATGTCGAAAAAAAATGCGATTTTTCAAACATGTTGTAAAAACGTGCCATATGATGAAATAATGTAAAGGAGGCCGTGAAAAACACTCCAGAAAGGTTTTCTTTGAAAAAAAAATCATCATGAATTTTGGCGCAAAAAAAACGCCTTACTATACTATGTCGAAAAAAAATGCATTTTTCAAACATGTTGTAAAAACGTGCCATATGATGAAATAATGTAAAGGAGGGCGTGAAAAACACTCCAGAAAGGTTTTCTTTGAAAAAAAAATCATCATGAATTTTGGCGCAAAAAAAACGCCTTACTATACTATGTCGAAAAAAAATGCCATTTTTCAAACATGTTGTAAAAACGTGCCATATGATGAAATAATGTAAAGGAGGGCGTGAAAAACACTCCAGAAAGGTTTTCTTTGAAAAAAAAATCATCATGAATTTTGGCGCAAAAAAAACGCCTTACTATACTATGTCGAAAAAAAATGCGATTTTTCAAACATGTTGTAAAAACGTGCCATATGATGAAATAATGTAAAGGAGGCCGTGAAAAACACTCCAGAAAGGTTTTCTTTGAAAAAAAAATCATCATGAATTTTGGCGCAAAAAAAACGCCTTACTATACTATGTCGAAAAAAAATGCGATTTTTCAAACATGTTGTAAAAACGTGCCATATGATGAAATAATGTAAAGGAGGGCGTGAAAAACACTCCAGAAAGGTTTTCTTTGAAAAAAAAATCATCATGAATTTTGGCGCAAAAAAACGCCTTACTATACTATGTCGAAAAAAAATGCGATTTTTCAAACATGTTGTAAAAACGTGCCATATGATGAAATAATGTAAAGGAGGCCGTGAAAAACACTCCAGAAAGGTTTTCTTTGAAAAAAAAATCATCATGAATTTTGGCGCAAAAAAAACGCCTTACTATACTATGTCGAAAAAAAATGCAATTTTTCAAACATGTTGTAAAAACGTGCCATATGATGAAATAATGTAAAGGAGGCTGTGAAAAACACTCCAGAAAGGTTTTCTTTGAAAAAAAAATCATCATGAATTTTGGCGCAAAAAAAACGCCTTACTATACTATGTCGAAAAAAAATGCCATTTTTCAAACATGTTGTAAAAACGTGCCATATGATGAAATAATGTAAAGGAGGCCGTGAAAAACACTCCAGAAAGGTTTTCTTTGAAAAAAAAATCATCATGAATTTTGGCGCAAAAAAAACGCCTTACTATACTATGTCGAAAAAAAATGCATTTTTCAAACATGTTGTAAAAACGTGCCATATGATGAAATAATGTAAAGGAGGCTGTGAAAAACACTCCAGAAAGGTTTTCTTTGAAAAAAAAATCATCATGAATTTTGGCGCAAAAAAACGCCTTACTATACTATGTCGAAA
>NC_072772.1:37901467-38006250 GCF_022539595.1 Amphiprion ocellaris
TGATGATGTCAGAAACTGTCACTGACAAATGTTATTGAACAACCATCTAAGAAGTTTAAATAACTGAAGTTCCAAATGTTCATAGAAATACTGCTCTTTTAAATTCACTGGATATATATATATATATATATATATATATATATAAATATTATATATATATATATATATATATATATATATATATATATATACATATATACACACACATATATATATATATATATATATATATATATATATGTGTGTATATATGCAAAAGTATTGGCTCATCCATCCAAATAATCAGAATCAGGTGTTCCAATCACTTCCATGTCCACAGGTGTATAAAATCCAGCACCTAGGCTGCAGACTGCTTTTACAAACATTTGTGAAAGAATGGCTCGCTCTCAGGAGCTCAGTGAATTCCAGCGTGGAACTGTGATAGGATGCCACCTGTGCAACAAATCCAGTCGTGACATTTCCTCTCCTAAATATTCCACAGTCAACTGTCAGCTGTATTATAAGAAAGTGGAAGTGTGTAGGAACGACAGCAACTCTGCCACCAAGTGGTAGGACACGTAAACTGACGGAGCGGGTCAGTGGATGCTGAGGAGCATAGTGCCAAGAGGTGGCCAACTTTCTGCAGAGTCAATCGCTACAGACCTTCAAACTTCATGTGGCCTTCAGATTAGCTCCAGAACAGTGCTTCAGCAGAGAGCTTCATGGAATGGGTTTCCATGGCCGAGCAGCTGCATCCAAGCCATACATCACCAAGTGCAATGCAAAGCGTGGGATGCAGTGGTGTAAAGCAGCCACCACTGGACTCTAGAGCAGTGGAGACACTTCTCTGGAGTGACCAATCACGCTTCTCCATCTGGCAATCTGATGGACCAGTCTGGGTTTGGTGGTTGTCAGGAGAACCATACTTGTGGGACTGCATTGTGCCAAGTGTAAAGTTTGGTGGAGGGGGGATTATGGTGTGGGCTTGTTTTTCAGGAGCTGGGCTTGGACCCTTAGTTCCAGTGAAAGGAACTCTGAATGCTTCAGCATACCAAGACATTTTGGACAATTCCATGCTCCCAACTTTGTGGGAACAGTTTGGAGCTGGTCCTTCCTCTTCCAACATGACTGTGCACCAGTGCACAAAGCAAGGTCCATAAAGACATGGATGACAGAGTCTGGTGTGGATGAACTTGACTGGCCTGCACAGAGTCCTGACCTCAACCCCATAGAACACCTTTGGGATGAATTAGAGTGGAGACTGAGAGCCAGACCTTCTGGTCCAACATCAGTGTGTGACCTCACAAATGTGCTTCTGGAAGAATGGTCAAAAATTCCCATAAACACACTCCTAAACCTTGTGGACAGCCTTCCCAGAAGAGTTGAAGCTGTTCTAGCTGCAAAGGGTGGACCCACGTCATATTGAACCCTATGGATTAGGAACGGGATGTCACTTATGTTCATATGCAGTCAAGGCAGGTGAGCGAATACTTTTGGCAATATAGTGTGTGTGTGTATATATTATATATATATTATATATATATATATATATATATATATATATATATATATATATATATATAAGAGCAACCACAGGGAGAGCAGAAGGGAGGATGCTGCGTGAAACGTGCAGCAGAAGCGACTTCAGATGAGGTGAAACTAATCACAGAATTAACACCCAGTCATATAATACACTGTATAGTACACTCTGATAACTAAACTGAACAGTTCCTTCTAACCTACATCCTAGAAGCTCAATCCAGTGGATGATTCTGGTCCCTTACCAAAGCTAGACCTCTGCAGCCTGGGTACTTCATGGGCACCTTGATGGGAGTCCCCATCAGACAGGATGAAGGGCAGGTTCTGGGAGTTGGTGAACAGAAAACTGCCTTCTGCCAGATGCCCCTGAAGGCCACCGTGTTGACCAGCGCCACCTGCAGGTGGTGTCCCCACCACAGGGCCTCGGGCCTGGGCCTCTCCTGATCCAGAGAGCTCTCTCCGCTGCTGCTTCCTGACTGGAGGGGCCACGACTCATCTGGAGGGAACCAGGGAACGGCAGGGGTTAATGGAGAGGCCACGAAGGCTGTTATCGACTCATGTGGTCTGATGCCATGAATAAATGAATGAACTGGACGACTCACAAGAACACAAAAAAGAAAAAGCCGAACAAGAAAACAAAAAATCAGCCATCAGGGATCGCTGCAAAAGAAATAATCTTATCATGGACTGGGACAGGGGGAGGATTTTAACATTCAAGAGACCAACAAACATAAACGATGGATCAAGGAGGCCATCGAGATCAGGAAGCAGGCGAGCTGCTCCATTGAACCGGGATGAGGGGGGACTACACCCCTCTAATACCTGGGACCCCATCCTCCAGAGACCACCGGACGGCGGGGGGCGTGGCCTATCTGACAGATTCTGACAGATCTGTCAGACTGGTCACATGATAAAAAGGACACGTCAGCACACGCCAGATGACGCTCTGAAGAAGACTGTAGTTGCAGTTGAAACATGTCAGCTAAGGTGAAACCATCTTATTTTTGATTTGTCAGTGTAAAAGAAATAACGCTATCCTATGATAGTCAACAACAAAATGAACATCATCCAAATAATAAAAGTTTCTATCTATCTATCTATCAAAACATGATTACAGTGAAACAGCTTTGAAAGAAGTCAAAAGTCACACTGTTTTCCTGTTCAGTCCCTTCAAATTTATTCATTTTTCTGTTTTATTTTTGGTTATGTGATCATTTTGCATTTCTTTATGGTCATTTTGTGTCTCTTTGCGGTCATTTTTGTGTGTTTTTGTTCAAATTTTTTGTTTCTGTGATTATTTTGTGTCTTTTTGTGGTCATTTGGTCAACACTCAGGCTTCATTAGCTGTAGCACATTAGCTCTAACAGTACAATTGATGATAAGCATTAGCTCTAATACGTTACTGTAAAAAATTAGCTGTCATGCATTAGTTGTAGTATAATATATGCAATACATTAGTTGCAGTACAATAGATGCAAACAATGAGCTCTTATACATTTAAACTATTGCAGTAAAAGATGAATATTAGAGCTAAAATGCTGCAGTAAAAGAAGAATATTAGAGGAAAAATACTGCAGTAAAAGATGGATATCAGAGCTAAAATACAGCAAAGATAAATAATATGTGTGTGTGTGTGTGTGAGACACTAAACCACAGAAACATAACCTGTAGTTACTGTGCGTAGAACACAGCTGTGTTTACTCACACTAAGCTCCACTCTCCTTACTGAGCATTTAAAGGTTTGGAAGATCCTCCATGATGGCGGAGGGGACTGATTTCCAGGTCACAGTAACAAAGAGCACTCAAGGAGTAAGTATAAGTTGTATGCTTAGAAGCGCTATTGTTAAATATAGCAACTTTTATTATTTTCGAGCAGCTGTTTGCCACATGCAGCCCTAAACTGTAACAGCTCTCCAATAGAAACACTTCTTGGTGAACAGTTTTATGATCAGGAAAACAATTTGGACTACAATGTACTCTTCATATATGTTTATATTCATGGAAACAAAACCATTGCTCACTTGTTGAACATTGAATGCAGTGGACACACACCATCAGAGTCAAATGGTTTGGACAAAAAGGAAGTCTCTTACTACTAAATCAAGACATCAAACTTGCGGAAGATCACGGTGGAGACCTCAAAGTTTCGCTCCAGCCATCCATTTGTAGCCTGAAGTCCTGCGAGAGGTTGGACATGTCGGCCCACTTCCTCATCTTAGAGAAGAACTGGATCAGACTGAGACAAGGACATGTTAGGATTTATTTTTTTAAGGCACTGCTAGCTGAACACTGAACTTGATGTCACATATGAGTAATACAATATTGATATTGTATTACAATATTGATATTGGTAATGTATAAAACAGTGTTATGGTCACTTTAAGAAGTACCTGCGCAAGTATTATGGAATGCCTGTTACCCCCTGTTTGGCAGTCTGGTCTGGCAGTTCAGAAGTAAACACACTGAAAGACACCACTCTCGTTTCGCCTCATTATATTTTATGTCTATATAAGATATACAGACATTACAATATTAATAACCATTTGTTGTGTAATTAATGTATGAGTTGTGTTGACCTGAATAGAGAGAGAGCATTAACCCCAGGCTCTGAAGGGTTAAATACATGATGGATACACACAGGTCAGGCTGGAAAGCTACAGCTGCGCGCACACACACACACACACACACACACACACACACACACACACACACACACACACACACACAAGTACAAAGAGTGTTTTCACACACACAGCACATTCCTATGTCCTTATAATAAAACAACTAATTTTACTGAAACCGCTAAACTCAAGGTTGTTTAAGAGTGGAAACCATAATAATCCTCCCTATGAGACACCACCAGCAGCTGCATCACATCTCAGTTAACAGAGGAATAAGACTGACAGGTAGAGAGAGGGAAGAGGGTATTAGGAGGTTCTTTTACAGGATGGTTCCTGGAGATTGGATGAATCGTGTGCCAGAGATATGGACGTATCTGTGCACCAACCAATGGGAGAGCTAAGTCTACACCACGGTTATCCCCACCTTTAGCCAATCACTGTTCAATATTTGAATGATATGTTTGTGTTCAATAACCAATCACATTTCACAATACGGTATAAAATGTTCTGTTCATATCAGACTTTGTCATTTTCTGGGAGGCTGTTCCAGACAGAAAAGGTCCTTGATCAAGATTCTTTTGAGACACTGATGGCAGAAAATAAACAGCTTAATTGGAAAGTAGTAGTTTGTTTTCTATCTCAAAAAACGAACCTGCTCAACAGACACAAGTGTCAAAAAGCATTCACACAAAGCAACTAACTTTCCACTGTAAAATACTAAAAACAAGGGTTTTCTTGCAGTGAGAATTGTTTTACACCATCCAGAGGTTTGAGCAGGCACCAAAGGAAAATAATAACAGAACTTAGTATGAAATCCGTTCAGCAGAACGATGGTGCCGCCGCTGTTTGCTAACATGGTTCACTTTGTGTGTCTCTGCAGGGGGAGGTGGTGCACTGGCAGAAATCCAAGTACTCAAGCATTATTGATGTGTCTGTTACTGAATAGTGAGAAAAAACAGAAAAATACTCAGATTTTTGTCAGATAAATTCACTCTACAGCATTTTATCAGTCATGCTCACTGCTGTGTGTGGTCAAACATCCATTTTAAGATAAGAAAAACTCAGCAGTAGGTTTAAGAATGAAACTAGCCCAGATGTTAAAGAACGACAAGTCTAAAAAAGAACAGGAAAACATTTTCAGTTCAGTGGCTGAACTAAATAGTCTGATACCAAGTCGAAGAAGTCATCTTGATGGTGTGGTTGCATTTTTGTTAAAATCGAAGATAAACTTTGCAAAAAACTTTTTAATATCACAACTCAACAACCACCTTGGCAGAGCATCTAAAGACAGCAGGTTAAACGCATTCGTTTTCTAATCCTGGATCATTCTTGTGTTGGAATCACCAGTTCACATATTTCTATTTTCAGAAATCATAGGAATAAGGGGCTGCTCTGTTGTTATCATCATATCACAATATCTCATTCAGAGTGCAGTTATTTCTTCTGTTACTGATCTACATCACCATGTAACACAAAACGCCTGCCTGGTGGCTAGTTTGGCCTCAAACAAAGAATGAGCAGCTTCTTCTGCTGCTGCTACATCCCAATACTCGTGTTAAAATAATGTGTTTTTTGAAAATGAATACTTGTAAACATTCTACTCGACCCACAAAATCAATTCGGAACCTCTAAATGTGTACACTATGGGCTCTCTGAGAAATGTTTATAACCTGAGGTAGCTCTGTGACACAGACAAAGAGGAGATATAAAAACAGGTCTACTGTGCTTGTTCACTGGCTCCTGTTTAAAATAACTCACTGAACAACTGCTGACATTTTTCAACTCACTTTGGCAAAGCCTGAGTTTGCAAACACATAGTTCATGATCCAGTAGTTTGAAGGATTACACAGCTTTAAAAGAATAAAAGACATTTAACCAGAATCCATTAGTTATTTAAAATAGTTGAGTGTTTTTATGCATTGGGCCGTATTCAGAGGCAGGTTTTACTGGATTATTGTCCTGCAGAGGCGCCAGCGTCTGACCTGAGTTTGGACGAGTGAAGGATCCTCCCTCCATCAGTCCTTTACCCACTGTGGGAGTGGAGCCCTTCCTGCAGGCTGCATCCAGCCAACAGGCCAGCCAGTGCACCACCTCCCCCTGCAGAGACACACAAAGTGAACCATGTTAGCAAACAGCGGCGGCACCATCGTTCTGCTGATACAGAAAGCTTGATGACCGCTGGTCCGCTTCAAGCAATTTAAACAGAAGCATGAAAGGTTATGCACCACAATTACACATGTACACACACTTAGCTAAAACCTCTGCAAAACTTTAACAGCAGAAATCACAAGTGGTTGTTTTGACAGTGAGTCTGTTGAATGCCCCAGTGAGACATAATTGCACAGCATTTTAGCTGAGGTACTGAGAATTACATTTTTAGAAATAAAAGTCAATTAAAAAAAAGCACAAAAGACAACTGCATTTGGTCTTCTAACTCATTTTCAAACATAATACCTACACAAAACAGCTGACAGCAACAGCAAATTGGGTTTGAATTATTCTGACAATTATTTCATCTAATGCATCACTTTTTAAGAAAAAAGTCAAATGTGTGTATTTTCAGTTTTTTTATGTCACTGTAAGAAAGCATTTATGTCCACTTTATGATTTTAGATCCTGCATTTAGGTTTTCAATCTCATTTTCTCCTTCCTCTGTACATTTTTGACATCATAGTAATTCTAATTATTATTATTTCCCACCTAACACATTTTGTAACGCACAGAAATGTGACACAACCAGGTTGTTGTTGTTGCTATTACAAATTCAATATATTCAGGTGTGTGGCCTGTTCAATCTGGCATCCCATTTTTTTTTTTTAAACCAATTTTCTGACAAGCGATTAACAGAATGATTAACTACTCATCTGGACAATAATCTGAATATTAGACAATAAAAAAAATAATAGTAGCAGCAGGCTGCACAGTAGCTTGGTGGTTAGCTCCGTCGCCTCACAGCTAGAAGATCCTCGGTTTGTGTCCCAGCCTTCCTGGGATCTTCCTGCATGGAGTCTCCATGTTCTCCTGTACATGCGTGGGTTTCCTCCAGGTTCTCCCACAGTCCAGAAACATGCTGAGGTCAATTGGTGATTCTAAACTGTCCATAGGTGTGAATGTTTGTCTCTCTGTGTAGCCCTGTGATACAGTTACCTGTCCAGGTGAACCCTGCCTTCACCCGCAGTCAGCTGGGATAGACTCCAGCCCCCCATGACCCTGATGAGGATCAAGAGGATCCGACGACTCGACGGACAGACGCTTTATTAATCCCGAGGGAAATTCAAAATATTCAGCAGCTTACATACAAAAACAAAAATAACAAAAAGGCAAAACAGACAGATTAGTAACATGAACGTTAACGGTTAGTATATACTCTAAAAAACTTGCTGTATAATACTATAAACATTTCTAATTTTAAAATCTATAGAAATACTAATTGTATTAAAAGTCAATAAAACAGTGTTTACACCTTTCAAGACAACGTGGTTTAAAGTGATTTAAAATTATTTAAATGGTTTAAAGTGATTTTGACAGGTAGCACGAAAACACTTGTAAACTACATAAAATGCAGACATTCTACAATCACATTGGATCAGTCCTGATGTGCTCATGACTGCGTGAGTATCAGGTAAACAACACTTAAAACAGGATGATGAAATTTAAGAAAAACAATGCAATATATTATTAATGGTAATAACTTGATTTACACTGACTTTTCTCTCTGGCTGTGGTGGGCACTGGACACTTTACCACCAACAGCTGCTGGAAACTGATTTTTGTTTCACACCTTTGCTTTTTCCTTTTGAAAAACAATCACAGTCCATAACATCTATTTTTTCAGGACAACTCAGATCATATGTCACATAAGGATGCAGGAGTGTGACCTGAGTCATGCACTTCATTTCAGTGTGAAAGAAACTTGAAAATGATCAGGTTGAAATGCGAACATTTTTCGACGGTGAATCCCTCATCCCTGGAACACACAGGAGAGAGAGAGAGAGACACCTGTCCTGGGGGACAGGAAGAGAGAGAGACACCTGTCATGGGGACAGGAAGAGAGAGAGACAACTGTCATGGGGACAGGAGGAGTGAGAGACACCTGTCATGGGGACAGGAGGAGTGAGAGACAACTGTCATGGGGACAGGAAGAGAGAGAGACAACTGTCATGGGGACAGGAAGAGAGAGAGACAACTGTCATGGGAACAGGAAGAGAGAGAGACAACTGTCATGGGGACAGGAAGAGAGAGAGACACCTGTCATGGGGACAGGAGGAGTGAGAGACAACTGTCATGGGGACAGGAAGAGAGAAAAACACCTGTTATGGGGGACAGGAGGAGTGAGACTTGTCCTGGGGGACATGAGAGAGACAAACAGGAAAACCTTCATCTTCATCAGTAACACCTGACAGGAGAACTTCATCATCATCTTCATCAGTAACACATGACAGGAAACCTTCATCGTCATCTTCATCAGTAACACCTGACAGGAAAACGACACCTGGGCAGAGAACCTGGAAGAGAACAACAGGAGGGGCGACCTGGGCACAGAACTTGGAGGAGAACCTGGAGGAGAACGACAGGAGGAGCAACCTCGGCACAGAACGTGGAGGAGAACGATAGGAGGGGCCACCTGGGCGGAGAACCTGGCGGAGAACAACAGGAGGAGCGACCCGTGCACAGAACCTGGAGGAGAACGACAGGAGGAGCGACCTGGGTGGAGAACCTGACGGAGACCGATAGAAGGGGCCACCTGTGCGCAGCATCTCGAGGAGAACCTGGAGGAGAACGACAGGAGGAGCAACCTGGGCACAGAACGTGGAGGAGAACGATAGGACGGACCACCTGGGGGCAGAACTTGGAGGAGATCCTGGAGGAGAACGACAGGAGGAGCCACCTGGGCGGAGAACTTGGAGAACCTGGAGGAGAACGACAGGAGGAGCGACCCGTGCGCAGAACCTGGAGGAGAACCTGGAAGAGAACGACAGGAGGGGCGACCTGGGCACAGAAAGTGGAGGAGAACGATAGGACGGGCCACCTGGGGGCAGAACTTGGAGGAGATCCTGGAGGAGAACGACAGGACGAGCCACCTGGGCGGAGAACTTGGAGAAATTTGGAGGAGAACGACAGGAGGAGCGACCTGGGCAGAGAACGTGGAGGAGAACGATAGGAAGGGCCACCTGTGCGCAGCATCTGGAGGAGAACCTGGAGGAGAACGACATGAGGAACGACCTGAGCACAGAACTTGGAGGAGAACCTGGTGGAGAACGACAGGAGGAGCCACCTGTGCGCAGATCCTGGAGGAGAACCTGGAGTGGAACGACAGGAGGGGCCACCTGGGCAAAGAACGTGGAGGAGAACCTGGAGGAGAATGACAGGAGGAGCGACCTGGGCGGAGAACCTGGTGGAGAACAACAGGAGGGGCGACCCGTGCGCAGAACCTGGAGGAGAACCTGGAGGAGAACGACAGGAGGGGCCACCCGGGGGCAGAACTTGGAGGAGAACCTGGAGGAGAACGACAGGAGGGGCCACCTGGGCACAGAACGTGGAGGAGAACCTGGGGGAGAACGACAGGAGGAGCGACGTGGGCACAGAACTTGGAGGAGAACCTGGAGGAGAACGACAGGAGGAGCGACCTGGGCGGAGAACCTGGCAGAGAACAACAGGAGGGGCCACCTGGGCACAGAATTTGGAGGAGAACCTGGAGGAGAACGAAAGGAGGGGCCACCTGGGCAGAGAACTTGGAGAACATGGAGGAGAACGACAGGAGGAGCAACCTGGGCGGAGAACCTGGCGGAGAACGACAGGAGGGGCCACCTGGGCACAGAATGTGGAGGAGAACCTGGAGGAGAACGACAGGAGGAGCAACCTGGGCACAGAACGTGGAGGAGAACCTGGAGGAGAACGACAGGAGGAGCAACCTGGGCACAGAACGTGGAGGAGAACCTGGAGGAGAACGACAGGAGGAGCCACCTGGGGGCAGAACGACAGGAGGGGCCAACTGGGCGGAGAACTTGGAGAACCTGGAGGAGAACAACAGGAGGAGCAACCTGGGCAAAGGTCAGAGAGAAAGACAGAGTTTAGAGAACCCAAGACAGCGGTGGCGACCACAGCCCGGAGAACCCAAGACAGCGGAGGCGACCACAGCCCGGAGAACCCAAGACAGCGGAAGCGACCAAAGCACGGAAAACCCAAGACAGCGGAGGCGACCACAGAACGGATAACCCAAGACAGCGGAGGCGACCACAGCCCGGAGAACCCAAGAAAGCGGAAGCGACCACAGCCAAGAGAACCCAAGACAGCGGAGGCGACCACAGCACGGAGAACCCAAGACAGAGGAGGCGACCGCTGCCCGGAGAACCCAAGACAGCGGAAACGACCACAGACCGGAGAACCCAAGACAGCGGAAGTGACCACAGCCCGGAGAACCCAAGACAGCGGAGGCGACCACAGCACGGAGAACCCAAGACAGTGGAGGAAACCACAGCCCGGAGAACCCAAGACAGCGGAGGCGACCCCAGTCCGGAGAATCCAAGACAGCGGAGGCGACCACAGCCCGGAGAACCCAAGACAGTGGAAGCGACCACAGCCCGGAGAACCCAAGACAGCGGAGGCAACCACAGCCGGAGAACCCAAGACAGCGGAAGCGACCACAGACCGGAGAACCCAAGACAGCGGAAACGACCACAGCACGGAGAGCCCAAGACAGCGGAGGCGACCACAGCCCGGAGAACCCAAGACAGCGGAAGCGACCAAAGCACGGAAAACCCAAGACAGCGGAGGCGACCACAGAACGGATAACCCAAGACAGCGGAGGCGACCACAGCCCGGAGAACCCAAGAAAGCGGAAGCGACCACAGCCAAGAGAACCCAAGACAGCGGAGGCGACCACAGCACGGAGAACCCAAGACAGAGGAGGCGACCGCTGCCCGGAGAACCCAAGACAGCGGAAACGACCACAAACCGGAGAACCCAAGACAGCGGAAGTGACCACAGCCCGGAGAACCCAAGACAGCGGAGGCGACCACAGCACGGAGAACCCAAGACAGTGGAGGAAACCACAGCCCGGAGAACCCAAGACAGCGGAGGCGACCCCAGTCCGGAGAATCTAAGACAGCGGAGGCGACCACAGCCCGGAGAACCCAAGACAGTGGAAGCGACCACAGCCCGGAGAACCCAAGACAGCGGAGGCAACCACAGCCGGAGAACCCAAGACAGCGGAAGCGACCACAGACCGGAGAACCCAAGACAGCGGAAATGACCACAGCACGGAGAGCCCAAGACAGCGGAGGCGACCACAGCCCGGAGAACCCAAGACAGCGGAGGCGACCACAGCTCAGAGAGAAGACCAGAGCTCAGAGAGAAAAACAGACAGAGAGCAGAGACAGACAGACAGACAAAGCTCAGAGAGAGAGAAAGATAGAAAGGGGTCAGAGATCCAAAAACAGTGGAGGCCACAGGAGGTCAAGGGGAAAGACAGACAAAGGTCAGAGAGAAAGACAGAGTTTAAAGAACCCAAGACAGCGGATGCGACCACAGCCCGGAGAACCCAAGAGAGCGGAGGCGACCACAGCCCGGAGAACCCAAGACAGCGGAGGCGACCACAGCACGGAGAACCCAAGACAACGGAGTCGACCACAGCCCGGAGAACCCAAGACAGCGGAGGCGACCACAGCCCGGAGAACCCAAGACAGCGGAGGCGACCACAGCCCGGAGAACCCAAGACAGCAGAAGCGCCCACAGCCCGGAGAATCCAAGACAGCGGAGGCGACCACAGCCCGGAGAACCCAAGACAGCGAAAGCGACAACAGCACGGAGAACCCAAGACAGCGGAGGCGACCACAGCACGGAGAACCCAAGACAGCGGAGGCCACCACAGCCCGGAGAACCCAAGAGAGCGGAGGCGACCAGAGCTCAGAGAACCCAAGACAGCGGAAGCGACCAGAGCTCAGAGAGGCAAACAGACAGAGAGCAGAGACAGACAGAAAGACAAAGCTCAAAGAGATAGACAGACAGAGATCAAAGAGACAGACAGACAAAGCTCAGACAGAGAGACACATAGAAAGAGTTCAGAGAACCGAAAACAGTGGAGGCCACCAGAGGTAGAGGGGACAGACAGACAAAGGTCAGAGAGAAAGACAGAGTTTAGAGAACCCAAGACAGCGGTGGCGACCACAGCCCGGAGAACCCAAGACAGCGGAGGCAACCACAGCCCGGAGAACCCAAGACAGCGGAAGCGACCACAGCCCGGAGAACCCAAGACAGGGGAGGCAACCACAGCCGGAGAACCCAAGACAGCGGAAGCGACCACAGCCCGGAGAACCCAAGACAGCGGAGGCGACCACAGACCGGAGAACCCAAGACAGCGGAAGCGACCACAGCACGGAGAACCCAAGACAGCGGAGGCGACCACAGCCCGGAGAACCCAAGACAGCGGAGGCGACCACAGCACGGAGAACCCAAGACAGCGGAGGCGACCACAGCCCGGAGAACCCAAGACAGCGGAGGCGACCACGGCCCGGAAAACCCAAGACAGCAGAGGCGACCCCAGTCCGGAGAACCCAAGACAGCGGAGGCGACCACAGCCCGGAGAACCCAAGACAGCGGAAGCGACCACAGCATGGAGAGCCCAAGACAGCGGAAGCGACCAAAGCCCGGAGAACCCAAGACAGCGGAGGCGACCACAGCACGGAAATCCCAAGACAGCGGAGGCGACCACAGCCCGGAGAACCCAAGACAGCGGAAGCGACCACAGCCAAGAGAACCCAAGACAGCGGAGGCGACCACAGCACGGAGAACCCAAGACAGAGGAGGCGACCGCTGCCCGGAGAACCCAAGACAGCGGAAGCGACCACAGACCGGAGAACCCAAGACAGCGGAAGTGACCACAGCCCGGAGAACCCAAGACAGCGGAGGCGACCACAGCACGCAGAACCCAAGACAGCGGAGGCCACCACAGCCCGGAGAACCCAAGAGAGCGGAGGCGACCAGAGCTCAGAGAACCCAAGACAGCGGAAGCGACCAGAGCTCAGAGAGGCAAACAGACAGAGAGCAGAGACAGACAGACAGACAAAGCTCAGACAGAGAGACACATAGAAAGAGTTCAGAGAACCGAAAACAGTGGAGGCCACCAGAGGTAGAGGGGACAGACAGACAAAGGTCAGAGAGAAAGACAGAGTTTAGAGAACCCAAGACAGCGGTGGCGACCACAGCCCGGAGAACCCAAGACAGCGGAGGCGACCACAGCCCGGAGAACCCAAGACAGCGGAAGCGACCACAGCCCGGAGAACCCAAGACAGCGGAGGCAACCACAGCAGGAGAACCCAAGACAGCGGAAGGGACGACAGCCCGGAGAACCCAAGACAGCGGAGGTGACCACAGACCGGAGAACCCAAGACAGCGGAGGCGACCACAGCACGGAGAACCCAAGACAGCGGAGGCAACCACAGCCCGGAGAACCCAAGACAGCGGAGGCGACCACGGCCCGGAGTACCCACGCAGCAGAGGCGAGCCCAGTCCGGAGAACCCAAGACAGCGGAGGCGACCACAGCCTGGAGAACCCAAGACAGCGGAAGCGACCATAGCCCGGAAAACCCAAGACAGCGGAGGCGACCACATCCCGGAGAACCCAAGACAGCGGAGGCGACCACAGCACAGAGAACCCAAGACAGCGGAGTCGACCACAGCCCGGAGAACCCAAGACAGCGGAGGCGACCACGGCCCGGAGAACCCAAGACAGCGGAGGCGACCACAGCACGGAGAACCCAAGACAGCGGAGGCCACCACAGCCCGGAGAACCCAAGAGAGCGGAGGCGACCAGAGCTCAGAGAACCCAAGACAGCGGAAGCGACCAGAGCTCAGAGAGGAAAACAGACAGAGAGCAGAGACAGACAGAAAGACAAAGCTCAAAGAGATAGACAGACAGAGATCAAAGAGACAGACAGACAAAGCTCAGACAGAGAGACACATAGAAAGAATTCAGAGAACCGAAAAGAGTGGAGGCCACCAGAGGTAGAGGGGACAGACAGACAAAAGTCAGAGAGAAAGACAGAGTTTAGAGAACCCAAGACAGCGGTGGCGACCACAGCCCGGAGAACCCAAGACAGCGGAGACGACCACAGCCCGGAAAACCCAAGACAGCGGAAGCGACCACAGCCCGGAGAACCCAAGACAGCGGAGGCAACCACAGCCGGACAACCCAAGACAGGGGAAGCTACCAGAGCCCGGAGAACCCAAGACAGCGGAGGCGACCACAGCCCGGAGAACACAAGACAGCGGAGGCGACCACAGCACGGAGAAACCAAGACAGCGGAGGCGACCACAGCCCGGAGAACCCAAGACAGCGGAGGCGACCACAGCCCGGAGAACCCAAGACAGCGGAGGCGACCACAGCCCGGAGAACCCAAGACAGCGGAAGCGACCACAGCCCGGAGAACCCAAGACAGCGGAGGCGACCACAGCCGGAGAACCCAAGACAGCGGAAGCGACCACAGCACGGAGAACCCAAGACAGCGGAGGCGACCACAGACCGGAGAACCCAAGACAGCGGAAGCGAACACAGCACGGAGAACCCAAGACAGCGGAGGCGACCACAGCCCGGAAAACCCAAGACAGCGGAGGCGACCACAGCACGGAGAACCCAAGACAGCGGAGGCAACCACAGCCCGGAGAACCCAAGACAGCGGAGGCGACCAAGGCCCGGAAAACCCAAGACAGCGGAAGCGACCACAGCCCGGAGAACCCAAGACAGCGGAGGCGACCACAGCACGGAGAACCCAAGACAACGGAGTCGACCACAGCCCGGAGAACCCAAGACAGCGGAGGCGACCACAGCACGGAGAACCCAAGACAGCGGAAGTGACCACAGCCCGGAGAACCCAAGACAGCGGAGGCAACCACAGCCGGAGAACCCAAGACAGCGGAAGCGACCACAGCACGGACAACCCAAGACAGCGGAAGCGACCAAAGCCCGGAGAATCCGAGACAGCGGATGCCACCACAGCCCGGAGAACCCGAGACAGCGGAAGCGACCACAGCACGGAGAACCCAAGACAGCGGAGGCGACCACAGCCCAGAGAACCCAAGACAGCGGAGGCGACCACAGCACGGAGAACCCAAGACAGCGGAGGCGACCACAGCCCGGAGAACCCAAGACAGCGGAGGAAACCACAGCCCGGAGAACCCAAGACAGCGGAGGTGACCCCAGTCCGGAGAATCCAAGACAGCGGAGGCGACCACAGCCCGGAGAACCCAAGACAGCGGAAGCGACCACAGCCCGGAGAACCCAAGACAGCGGAAGCGACCACAGCACGGAGAACCCAAGACAGCGGAGGCGAACACAGCCCGGAGAACCCAAGACAGCGGAGACGACCACAGCACGGAGAATCCAAGACAGCAGAGGTGACCACAGCCCGGAGAACCCAAGACAGCGGAGGTGACCACAGCCCGGAGAACCCGAGACAGCGTAAGCGACCACAGCACGGAGAACCCGAGACAGCGGAGGCGACCACAGCCCGGAGAACCCGAGACAGCGGAAGCGACCACAGCACGGAGAACCCGAGACAGCGGAAGCGACCACAGCCTGGAGAACCCAAGACAGCGGAGGCGACCACAGCACGGAGAACCCAAGACAGCGGAGGCGACCACAGCCCGGAGAACCCAAGACAGCGGAGGACACCACAGCCCGGAGAACCCAAGACAGCGGAGGCGACCCCAGTCCGGAGAATCCAAGACAGCGGAGGCGACCACAGCCCGGAGAACCCAAGACAGTGGAAGCGACCACAGCACGGAGAACCCAAGACAGCGGAGGTAACCGCTGCTCGTAGAATCCAAGACAGCGGAAGCGACCACAGCCCGGAGAACCTTAGACAGCGGAGGCGACCACAGCCGGGAGAACTCAAGACAGCGGAGGCGACCACAACACGGAGAACCCAAGACAGCGGAGGCGACCACAACACGGAGAACCCAAGACAGCGGAGGCGACCGCAGCCCGGAGAGCCCAAGACAGCAGAGGCGACCACAGCCCGGAGAACCCAAGACAGGGGAAGCGACCAGAGCCGGGAGAACCCAAGACAGCGGAAGCAACCAGAGCTCAGAGAGACAAACAGACAGAGAGCAGAGACAGACAGAAAGGAAAAGCTCAAAGACATAAACAAACAGAGGTCAAAGAGAGACACAGACAGAAAAAGCTCAGAGAGAGAGACAGATAGAAAGAGTTCAGAGATCCGAAAACAGCGGAGGCCACCAGAGGTCAAGGGGAAAGACAGACAAAGGTCAGAGAAAAAGACAGAGTTTAGAGAACCCAAGACAGCAGAGGCGACCACAGCCCGGAGAACCCAAGACAGCGGAAGCGACCACAGCCCGGAGAACCCAAGACAGCGGAGGCGACCACAGCCCGGAGAACCCAAGACAGCGAAAGCGACCACAGCACGGAGAACCCAAGACAGCGGAGGCGACAACAGCCCGGAGAACCCAAGACAGCGGAGGAGACCGCTGCCCGGAGAACCCAAGACAGCGGAGGCGACCGCTGCCAGGACAACCCAAGACAGCGGAGGCGACCGCTGCCCGGAGAACCCAAGACAGCGGAGGCGACCGCAGCCCGGAGAACCCAAGACAGCGGAGGCGACCGCAGCCCGGAGAACCCAAGACAGCGGAGGCGACCACAACACGGAGAACCCAAGACAGCGGAGGTGACCACAGCCCGGAGAACCCAAGACAGCGGAAGCGACCACAGCACGGAGAACCCAAGACAGCGGAGGCGACCACAGCCCGGAGAACCCAAGACAGCGGAGGCGACAACAGCACGGAGAACCCAAGACAGCGGAGGCGACCACAGCCCGGAGAACCCAAGACAGCGGAGGCGACCACAGCCCGGAGAACCCAAGACAGCGGAGGCGACCACAGCCCGGAGAACCCAAGACAGCGGAGGCGACCACAGCCCAGAGAACCCAAGACAGCGGAGGCGACCACAGCACGGAGAACCCAAGACAGCGGAAGCGACCACAGCCCGGAGAACCCAAGACAGCGGAGGCAACCACAGCCGGAGAACCCAAGACAGCGGAAGCGACCACAGCCGGGAGAACCCAAGACAGCGGAGGCGACCACAGACCGGAGAACCCAAGACAGCGGAAGCGACCACAGCACGGAGAACCCAAGACAGCGGAGGCGACCACAGCCCGGAAAACCCAAGACAGCGGAGGCGACCACAGCCCGGAGAACCCAAGACAGCGAAAGCGACCACAGCACGGAGAACCCAAGACAGCGGAGGCGACAACAGCCCGGAGAACCCAAGACAGCGGAGGAGACCGCTGCCCGGAGAACCCAAGACAGCGGAGGCGACCGCTGCCAGGACAACCCAAGACAGCGGAGGCGACCGCTGCCCGGAGAACCCAAGACAGCGGAGGCGACCGCAGCCCGGAGAACCCAAGACAGCGGAGGCGACCGCAGCCCGGAGAACCCAAGACAGCGGAGGCAACCACAGCACAGAGAACCCAAGACAACGGAGTCGACCACAGCCCGGAGAACCCAAGACAGCGGAGGCGACCACAGCCCGGAGAACCCAAGACAGCGGAGGCGACCACAGCCCGGAGAACCCAAGACAGCAGAAGCGCCCACAGCCCGGAGAATCCAAGACAGCGGAGGCGACCACAGCCCGGAGAACCCAAGACAGCGAAAGCGACCACAGCACGGAGAACCCAAGACAGCGGAGGCGACCACAGCACGGAGAACCCAAGACAGCGGAGGCCACCACAGCCCGGAGAACCCAAGAGAGCGGAGGCGACCAGAGCTCAGAGAACCCAAGACAGCGGAAGCGACCAGAGCTCAGAGAGGCAAACAGACAGAGAGCAGAGACAGACAGAAAGACAAAGCTCAAAGAGATAGACAGACAGAGATCAAAGAGACAGACAGACAAAGCTCAGACAGAGAGACACATAGACAGAGTTCAGAGAACCGAAAACAGTGGAGGCCACCAGAGGTAGAGGGGACAGACAGACAAAGGTCAGAGAGAAAGACAGAGTTTAGAGAACCCAAGACAGCGGTGGCGACCACAGCCCGGAGAACCCAAGACAGCGGAAGCGACCACAGCCCGGAGAACCCGAGACAGCGGAAGCGACCACAGCACGGAGAACCCGAGACAGCGGAAGCGACCACAGCCCGGAGAACCCAAGACAGCGGAGGCGACCACAGCACGGAGAACCCAAGACAGCGGAGGCGACCACAGCCCGGAGAACCCAAGACAGCGGAGGACACCACAGCCCGGAGAACCCAAGAAAGCGGAGGCGACCCCAGTCCGGAGAATCCAAGACAGCGGAGGCGACCACAGCCCGGAGAACCCAAGACAGTGGAAGCGACCACAGCACGGAGAACCCAAGACAGCGGAGGCAACCGCTGCTCGTAGAATCCAAGACAGCGGAAGCGACCACAGCCCGGAGAACCTAAGACAGCGGAGGCGACCACAGCCCGGAGAACTCAAGACAGCGGAGGCGACCACAACACGGAGAACCCAAGACAGCGGAGGCGACCACAACACGGAGAACCCAAGACAGCGGAGGCGACCGCAGCCCGGAGAACCCAAGACAGCGGAGGCAACCACAGCCGGAGAACCCAAGACAGCGGAAGCGACCACAGACCGGAGAACCCAAGACAGCGGAAACGACCACAGCACGGAGAACCCAAGACAGCGGAGGCGACCACAGCCCGGAGAACCCAAGACAGCGGAGGCGACCACAGCTCAGAGAGAAGACCAGAGCTCAGAGAGAAAAACAGACAGAGAGCAGAGACAGACAGACAGACAAAGCTCAGAGAGAGAGAAAGATAGAAAGGGGTCAGAGATACAAAAACAGCGGAGGCCACAGGAGGTCAAGGGGAAAGACAGACAAAGGTCAGAGAGAAAGACAGAGTTTAAAGAACCCAAGACAGCGGATGCGACCACAGCCCGGAGAATCCAAGACAGCGGAGGCGACCACAGCCCGGAGAACCCAAGACAGCGGAGGCGACCACAGCACAGAGAACCCAAGACAACGGAGTCGACCACAGCCCGGAGAACCCAAGACAGCGGAGGCGACCACAGCCCGGAGAACCCAAGACAGCGGAGGCGACCACAGCCCGGAGAACCCAAGACAGCAGAAGCGCCCACAGCCCGGAGAATCCAAGACAGCGGAGGCGACCACAGCCCGGAGAACCCAAGACAGCGAAAGCGACCACAGCACGGAGAACCCAAGACAGCGGAGGCGACCACAGCACGGAGAACCCAAGACAGCGGAGGCCACCACAGCCCGGAGAACCCAAGAGAGCGGAGGCGACCAGAGCTCAGAGAACCCAAGACAGCGGAAGCGACCAGAGCTCAGAGAGGCAAACAGACAGAGAGCAGAGACAGACAGAAAGACAAAGCTCAAAGAGATAGACAGACAGAGATCAAAGAGACAGACAGACAAAGCTCAGACAGAGAGACACATAGACAGAGTTCAGAGAACCGAAAACAGTGGAGGCCACCAGAGGTAGAGGGGACAGACAGACAAAGGTCAGAGAGAAAGACAGAGTTTAGAGAACCCAAGACAGCGGTGGCGACCACAGCCCGGAGAACCCGAGACAGCGGAAGCGACCACAGCACGGAGAACCCGAGACAGCGGAAGCGACCACAGCCCGGAGAACCCAAGACAGCGGAGGCGACCACAGCACGGAGAACCCAAGACAGCGGAGGCGACCACAGCCCGGAGAACCCAAGACAGCGGAGGACACCACAGCCCGGAGAACCCAAGACAGCGGAGGCGACCCCAGTCCGGAGAATCCAAGACAGCGGAGGCGACCACAGCCCGGAGAACCCAAGACAGTGGAAGCGACCACAGCACGGAGAACCCAAGACAGCGGAGGCAACCGCTGCTCGTAGAATCCAAGACAGCGGAAGCGACCACAGCCCGGAGAACCTAAGACAGCGGAGGCGACCACAGCCCGGAGAACTCAAGACAGCGGAGGCGACCACAACACGGAGAACCCAAGACAGCGGAGGCGACCACAACACTGAGAACCCAAGACAGCGGAGGCGACCGCAGCCCGGAGAACCCAAGACAGCAGAGGCGACCACAGCCCGGAGAACCCAAGACAGGGGAAGCGACCAGAGCCCGGAGAACCCAAGACAGCGGAAGCAACCAGAGCTCAGAGAGACAAACAGACAGAGAGCAGAGACAGACAGAAAGGAAAAGTTCAAAGACATAAACAAACAGAGGTCAAAGAGAGACACAGACAGAAAAAGCTCAGAGAGAGAGACAGATAGAAAGAGTTCAGAGATCCGAAAACAGCGGAGGCCACCAGAGGTCAAGGGGAAAGACAGACAAAGGTCAGAGAGAAAGACAGAGTTTAGAGAACCCAAGACAGCAGAGGCGACCACAGCCCGGAGAACCCAAGACAGCGGAAGCGACCACAGCCCGGAGAACCCAAGACAGCGGAGGCGACCACAGCCCGGAGAACCCAAGACAGCGAAAGCGACCACAGCACGGAGAACCCAAGACAGCGGAGGCGACAACAGCCCGGAGAACCCAAGACAGCGGAGGAGACCGCTGCCCGGAGAACCCAAGACAGCGGAGGCGACCGCTGCCACGAGAACCCAAGACAGCGGAGGCGACCGCTGCCCGGAGAACCCAAGACAGCGGAGTCGACCGCAGCCCGGAGGACCCAAGACAGCGGAGGCGACCACAACACGGAGAACCCAAGACAGCGGAGGCGACCACGGCCCGGAAAACCCAAGACAGCAGAGGCGACCCCAGTCCGGAGAACCCAAGACAGCGGAGGCGACCACAGCCCGGAGAACCCAAGACAGCGGAAGCGACCACAGCATGGAGAGCCCAAGACAGCGGAAGCGACCAAAGCCCGGAGAACCCAAGACAGCGGAGGCGACCACAGCACGGAAATCCCAAGACAGCGGAGGCGACCACAGCCCGGAGAACCCAAGACAGCGGAAGCGACCACAGCCAAGAGAACCCAAGACAGCGGAGGCGACCACAGCACGGAGAACCCAAGACAGAGGAGGCGACCGCTGCCCGGAGAACCCAAGACAGCGGAAGCGACCACAGACCGGAGAACCCAAGACAGCGGAAGTGACCACAGCCCGGAGAACCCAAGACAGCGGAGGCGACCACAGCACGCAGAACCCAAGACAGCGGAGGCCACCACAGCCCGGAGAACCCAAGAGAGCGGAGGCGACCAGAGCTCAGAGAACCCAAGACAGCGGAAGCGACCAGAGCTCAGAGAGGCAAACAGACAGAGAGCAGAGACAGACAGAAAGACAACGCTCAAAGAGATAGACAGACAGAGATCAAAGAGACAGACAGACAAAGCTCAGACAGAGAGACACATAGAAAGAGTTCAGAGAACCGAACACAGTGGAGGCCACCAGAGGTAGAGGGGAAAGACAGACAAAGGTCAGAGAGAAAGACAGAGTTTAGAGAACCCAAGACAGCGGTGGCGACCACAGCCCGGAGAACCCAAGACAGCGGAGGCGACCACAGCCCGGAGAACCCAAGACAGCGGAAGCGACCACAGCCCGGAGAACCCAAGACAGCGGAGGCAACCACAGCAGGAGAACCCAAGACAGCGGAAGGGACGACAGCCCGGAGAACCCAAGACAGCGGAGGTGACCACAGACCGGAGAACCCAAGACAGCGGAGGCGACCACAGCACGGAGAACCCAAGACAGCGGAGGCAACCACAGCCCGGTGAACCCAAGACAGCGGAGGCGACCACGGCCCGGAGTACCCAAGCAGCAGAGGCGAGCCCAGTCCGGAGAACCCAAGACAGCGGAGGCGACCACAGCCTGGAGAACCCAAGACAGCGGAAGCGACCACAGCCCGGAGAACCCAAGACAGCGGAGGCGACCACATCCCGGAGAACCCAAGACAGCGGAGGCGACCACAGCACGGAGAACCCAAGACAGCGGAGTCGACCACAGCCCGGAGAACCCAAGACAGCGGAGGCGACCACGGCCCGGAGAACCCAAGACAGCGGAGGCGACCACAGCACGGAGAACCCAAGACAGCGGAGGCCACCACAGCCCGGAGAACCCAAGAGAGCGGAGGCGACCAGAGCTCAGAGAACCCAAGACAGCGGAAGCGACCAGAGCTCAGAGAGGCAAACAGACAGAGAGCAGAGACAGACAGAAAGACAAAGCTCAAAGAGATAGACAGACAGAGATCAAAGAGACAGACAGACAAAGCTCAGACAGAGAGACACATAGAAAGAATTCAGAGAACCGAAAAGAGTGGAGGCCACCAGAGGTAGAGGGGACAGACAGACAAAGGTCAGAGAGAAAGACAGAGTTTAGAGAACCCAAGACAGCGGTGGCGACCACAGCCCGGAGAACCCTAGACAGCGGAGACGACCACAGCCCGGAGAACCCAAGACAGCGGAAGCGACCACAGCCCGGAGAACCCAAGACAGCGGAGGCAACCACAGCCGGACAACCCAAGACAGCGGAGGCGACCAGAGCCCGGAGAACCCAAGACAGCGGAGGCGACCACAGCCCGGAGAACACAAGACAGCGGAAGCGACCACAGCACGGAGAACCCAAGACAGCGGAGGCGACCACAGCCCGGAGAACCCAAGACAGCGGAGGCGACCACAGCACGGAGAACCCAAGACAGCGGAGGCGACCACAGCCCGGAGAACCCAAGACAGCGGAGGCGACCACAGCCCGGAGAACCCAAGACAGCGGAGGCGACCACAGCCCGGAGAACCCAAGACAGCGGAAGCGACCACAGCCCGGAGAACCCAAGACAGCGGAGGCAACCACAGCCGGAGAACCCAAGACAGCGGAAGCGACCACAGCACGGAGAACCCAAGACAGCGGAGGCGACCACAGACCGGAGAACCCAAGACAGCGGAAGCGAACACAGCACGGAGAACCCAAGACAGCGGAGGCGACCACAGCCCGGAAAACCCAAGACAGCGGAGGCGACCACAGCACGGAGAACCCAAGACAGCGGAGGCAACCACAGCCCGGAGAACCCAAGACAGCGGAGGCGACAAAGGCCCGGAAAACCCAAGACAGCGGAGGCGACCACAGCCCGGAGAACCCAAGACAGCGGAGGCGACCACAGCACGGAGAACCCAAGACAACGGAGTCGACCACAGCCCGGAGAACCCAAGACAGCGGAGGCGACCACAGCACGGAGAACCCAAAGCAGCGGAAGCGACCACAGCCCGGAGAACCCAAGACAGCGGAGGCAACCACAGCCGGAGAACCCAAGACAGCGGAAGCGACCACAGCACGGACAACCCAAGACAGCGGAAGCGACCAAAGCCCGGAGAACCCGAGACAGCGGAGGCCACCACAGCCCGGAGAACCCGAGACAGCGGAAGCGACCACAGCACGGAGAACCCAAGACAGCGGAGGCGACCACAGCCCAGAGAACCCAAGACAGCGGAGGCGACCACAGCACGGAGAACCCAAGACAGCGGAGGCGACCACAGCCCGGAGAACCCAAGACAGAGGAGGAAACCACAGCCCGGAGAACCCAAGACAGCGGAGGTGACCCCAGTCCGGAGAATCCAAGACAGCGGAAGCGACCACAGCCCGGAGAACCCGAGACAGCGGAAGCGACCACAGCACGGAGAACCCGAGACAGCGGAAGCGACCACAGCCCGGAGAACCCAAGACAGCGGAGGCGACCACAGCACGGAGAACCCAAGACAGCGGAGGCGACCACAGCCCGGAGAACCCAAGACAGCGGAGGACACCACAGCCCGGAGAACCCAAGACAGCGGCGGCGACCCCAGTCCGGAGAATCCAAGACAGCGGAGGCGACCACAGCCCGGAGAGCCCAAGACAGTAGAAGCGACCACAGCACGGAGAACCCAAGACAGCGGAGGCAACCGCTGCTCGTAGAATCCAAGACAGCGGAAGCGACCACAGCCCGGAGAACCTAAGACAGCGGAGGCGACCACAGCCCGGAGAACTCAAGACAGCGGAGGCGACCACAACACGGAGAACCAAAGACAGCGGAGGCGACCACAACACGGAGAGCCCAAGACAGCGGAGGCGACCGCAGCCCGGAGAACCCAAGACAGCAGAGGCGACCACAGCCCGGAGAACCCAAGACAGGGGAAGCGACCAGAGCCCGGAGAACCCAAGACAGCGGAAGCAACCAGAGCTCAGAGAGACAAACAGACAGAGAGCAGAGACAGACAGAAAGGAAAAGTTCAAAGACATAAACAAACAGAGGTCAAAGAGAGACACAGACAGAAAAAGCTCAGAGAGAGAGACAGATAGAAAGAGTTCAGAGATCCGAAAACAGCGGAGGCCACCAGAGGTCAAGGGGAAAGACAGACAAAGGTCAGAGAGAAAGACAGAGTTTAGAGAACCCAAGACAGAAGAGGCGACCACAGCCCGGAGAACCCAAGACAGCGGAAGCGACCACAGCCCGGAGAACCCAAGACAGCGAAAGCGACCACAGCACGGAGAACCCAAGACAGCGGAGGCGACAAATGCCCGGAGAACCCAAGACAGCGGAGGAGACCGCTGCCCGGAGAACCCAAGACAGCGGAGGCGACCGCTGCCAGGAGAACCCAAGACAGCGGAGGCGACCGCTGCCCGGAGAACCCAAGACAGCGGAGGCGACCGCAGCCCAGAGAACCCAAGACAGCGGAGTCGACCGCAGCCCGGAGAACCCAAGACAGCGGAGGCGACCACAACACGGAGAACCCAAGACAGCGGAGGTGACCACAGCCCGGAGAACCCAAGACAGCGGAAGCGACCACAGCACGGAGAACCCAAGACAGCGGAGGCGACCACAGCCCGGAGAACCCAAGACAGCGGAGGCGACCACAGCACGGAGAACCCAAGACAGCGGAGGCGACCACAGCCCGGAGAACCCAAGACAGCGGAGGCGACCACAGCCCGGAGAACCCAAGACAGCGGAGTCGACCAAAGCCCGGAGAACCCAAGACAGCGGAAGCGACCACAGCCCGGAGAACCCAAGACAGCGGAGGCAACCACAGCCGGAGAACCCAAGACAGCGGAAGCGACCACAGCCGGGAGAACCCAAGACAGCGGAGGCGACCACAGACCGGAGAACCCAAGACAGCGGAAGCGACCACAGCACGGAGAACCCAAGACAGCGGAGGCGACCACAGCCCGGAAAACCCAAGACAGCGGAGGCGACCACAGCACGGAGAACCCAAGACAGCGGAGGCAACCACAGCCCGGAGAACCCAAGACAGCGGAGGCGACCACGGCCCGGAAAACCCAAGACAGCGGAGGCGACCACAGCCCGGAGAACCCAAGACAGCGGAGGCGACCACAGCACGGAGAACCCAAGACAACGGAGTCGACCACAGCACGGAGAACCCAAGACAGCGGAAGCGACCAAAGCCCGGAGAACCCGAGACAGCGGAGGCCACCACAGCCCGGAGAACCCGAGACAGCGGAAGCGACCAAAGCACGGAGAACCCAAGACAGCGGAGGCGACCACAGCCCAAAGAACCCAAGACAGCGGAGGCGACCACAGCACGGAGAACCCAAGACAGCGGAGGCGACCACAGCCCGGAGAACCCAAGACAGTGGAGGAAACCACAGCCCGGAGAACACAAGACAGCGGAGGCGACCCCAGTCCGGAGAATCCAAGACAGCGGAGGCGACCACAGCCCGGAGAACCCAAGACAGCGGAAGCGACCACAGCCCGGAGAACCCAAGACAGCGGAGGCAACCACAGCCGGAGAACCCAAGACAGTGGAAGCGACCACAGACCGGAGAACCCAAGACAGCGGAAACGACCACAGCACGGAGAACCCAAGACAGCGGAGGCGACCACAGCCCGGAGAACCCAAGACAGCGGAGGCGACCACAGCTCAGAGAGAAGACCAGAGCTCAGAGAGAAAAACAGACAGAGAGCAGAGACAGACAGACAGACAAAGCTCAGAGAGAGAGAAAGATAGAAAGGGGTCAGAGATCCAAAAACAGCGGAGGCCACAGGAGGTCAAGGGGAAAGACAGACAAAGGTCAGAGAGAAAGACAGAGTTTAAAGAACCCAAGACAGCGGATGGGACCACAGCTCGGAGAACCAAAGACAGCGGAGGCGACCACAGCCCGGAGAACCCAAGACAGCGGAGGCGACCACAGCACAGAGAACCCAAGACAACGGAGTCGACCACAGCCCGGAGAACCCAAGACAGCGGAGGCCACCACAGCCCGGAGAACCCAAGACAGCGGAGGCGACCAGAGCTCAGAGAACCCAAGACAGCGGAAGCGACCAGAGCTCAGAGAGGAGAACAGACAGAGAGCAGAGACAGACAGATAGACAAAGCTCAAACAGATAGACAGACAGAGATCAAAGAGAAAGACAGACAGACAAACCTCAGACAGAGAGACACATACAAAGAGTTCAGAGAACTGAAAACAGTGGAGGCCACCAGAGGTAGAGGGGACAGACAGACAAAGGTCAGAGAGAAAGACAGAGTTTAGAGAACCCAAGACAGTGGTGGCGACCACAGCCCGGAGAACCCAAGACAGCGGAGACGACCACAGCCCGGAGAACCCAAGACAGCGGAAGCGACCACAGCCCGGAGAACCCAAGACAGCGGAGGCAACCACAGCCGGACAACCCAAGACAGCGGAAGCGACCAGAGCCCGGAGAACCCAAGACAGCGGAGGCGACCACAGCCCGGAGAACACAAGACAGCGGAAGCGACCACAGCACGGAGAACCCAAGACAGCGGAGGCCACCACAGCCCGGACAAGCCAAGACAGCGGAGGCGACCAGAGCTCAGAGAACCCAAGACAGCGGAAGCGACCAGAGCTCAGAGAGGCAAACAGACAGAGAGCAGAGACAGACAGATAGACAAAGCTCAAACAGATAGACAGACAGAGATCAAAGAGACAGACAGACAGAAAAACCTCAGACAGAGAGACACATACAAAGAGTTCAGAGAACCGAAAACAGTGGAGGCCACCAGAGGTAGAGGGGACAGACAGACAAAGGTCAGAGAGAAAGACAGAGTTTAGAGAACCCAAGACAGCGGTGGCGACCACAGCCCGGAGAACCCAAGACAGCGGAGACGACCACAGCCCGGAGAACCCAAGACAGCGGAAGCGACCACAGCCCGGAGAACCCAAGACAGCGGAGGCAACCACAGCCGGACAACCCAAGACAGCGGAAGCGACCAGAGCCCGGAGAACCCAAGACAGCGGAGGCGACCACAGCCCGGAGAACACAAGACAGCGGAAGCGACCACAGCACGGAGAACCCAAGACAGCGGAGGCGACCACAGCCCGGAGAACCCAAGACAGCGGAGGCGACCACAGCACGGAGAACCCAAGACAGCGGAGGCAACCACAGCCCGGAAAACCCAAGACAGCGGAGGCTACCACAGCCCGGAGAACCCAAGACAGCGGAGGCGACCCCAGTCCGGAGAACCCAAGACAGCGGAGGCGACCACAGCCCGGAGAACCCAAGACAGCGGAAGCGACCACAGCACGGAGAACCCGAGACAGCGGAAGCGACCAAAGCCCGGAGAACCCGAAACAGCGGAGGCGACCACAGCCCGGAGAACCCGAGACAGCGGAAGCGACCACAGCACGGAGAACCCAAGACAGCGGAGGCGACCACAGCCAGGAGAACCCAAGACAGCGGAGGCGACCACAGCCCGGAGAACCCAAGACAGCGGAGTCGACCACAGCACGGAAAACCCAAGACAGCGGAGGAAACCACAGCCTGGAGAACCCGAGACAGCGGAGGAAACCCCAGTCCGGAGGATCCAAGACAGCGGAGGCGACCACAGCCCGGAGAACCCAAGACAGTGGAAGCGACCACAGCACGGAGAACCCAAGACAGCAGAAGCGCCCACAGCCCGGAGAATCCAAGACAGCGGAGGCGACCACAGCCCCGAGAACCCAAGACAGCGAAAGCGACCACAGCACGGAGAACCCAAGACAGCGGATGCGACCACAACACAGAGAACCCAAGACAGCGGAGGCTACCACAGCCCGGAGAACCCAAGACAGCGGAGGCCACCAGACCTCAGAGAACCCAAGACAGCGGAAGCGACCAGAGCTCAGAGAGGCAAACAGACAGAGAGAAGAGACAGACAGATAGACAAAGCTCAAAGAGATAGACAGACAGAGATCAAAAAGACAGACAGACAGACAAAGCTCAGACAGAGAGACACATAGAAAGAGTTCAGAGAACCGAAAACAGTGGAGGCCACCAGAGGTAGAGGGGACAGACAGACAAAGGTCAGAGAGAAAGACAGAGTTTAGAGAACCCAAGACAGCGGAAGCAACTAGAGCTCAGAGAGACAAACAGACAGAGAGCAGAGACAGACAGACAGGAAAAGCTCAAAGACATAAACAGAGGTCAAACAGACAGACAGAAAGAAAAAGCTCAGAGAGAGAGACAGATAGAAAGAGTTCAGAGATCCGAAAACAGCGGAGGCCACCAGAGGTCAATGGGAAAGACAGACAAAGGTCAGAGAGAAAGACAGAGTTTAGAGGACCCAAGACAGCGGAGGCGACCACAGACCGGAGAACCCAAGACAGCGGAAGCGACCACAGCCCGGAGAACCCAAGACAGCGGAGGCGACCACAGCCCGGAGAAGCCAAGACAGCGGAAGCGACCACAGCCCGGAGAACCCAAGACAGCGGAGGCGACCACAGCCCGGAGAACCCAAGACAGTGGAAGCGACCACAGCACGGAGAACCCAAAACAGCGGAGGCGACCACAGCCCGGAGAACCCAAAACAGCGAAAGCGACCACTGCACGGAGAACCCAAGACAGCGGAGGCGACAACAGCCCGGAGAACCCAAGACAGCGGAGGAGACCGCTGCCCGGAGAACGCAAGACAGCGGAGGCGACCGCTGCCCGGAGAACCCAAGACAGCGGAGGCGACCGCTGCACGGAGAACCAAAGACAGCGGAGGCGACCGCTGCACGGAGAACCAAAGACAGCGGAGGCGACCACAGCCCGGAGAACCCAAGACAGCGGAGGCGACCACAGCCCGGAGAACCCAAGACAGCGGAGACGACCACAGCCCGGAGAACCCAAGACAGCGGAAGCGACCACAGCCCGGAGAACCCAAGACAGCGGAGGCAACCACAGCCGGACAACCCAAGACAGCGGAAGCGACCAGAGCCCGGAGAACCCAAGACAGCGGAGGCGACCACAGCCCGGAGAACACAAGACAGCGGAAGCGACCACAGCACGGAGAACCCAAGACAGCGGAGGCGACCACAGCCCGGAGAACCCAAGACAGCGGAGGCGACCACAGCACGGAGAACCCAAGACAGCGGAGGCAACCACAGCCCGGAAAACCCAAGACAGCGGAGGCTACCACAGCCCGGAGAACCCAAGACAGCGGAGGCGACCCCAGTCCGGAGAACCCAAGACAGCGGAGGCGACCACAGCCCGGAGAACCCAAGACAGCGGAAGCGACCACAGCACGGAGAACCCGAGACAGCGGAAGCGACCAAAGCCCGGAGAACCCGAAACAGCGGAGGCGACCACAGCCCGGAGAACCCGAGACAGCGGAAGCGACCACAGCACGGAGAACCCAAGACAGCGGAGGCGACCACAGCCAGGAGAACCCAAGACAGCGGAGGCGACCACAGCCCGGAGAACCCAAGACAGCGGAGTCGACCACAGCACGGAAAACCCAAGACAGCGGAGGAAACCACAGCCTGGAGAACCCGAGACAGCGGAGGAAACCCCAGTCCGGAGGATCCAAGACAGCGGAGGCGACCACAGCCCGGAGAACCCAAGACAGTGGAAGCGACCACAGCACGGAGAACCCAAGACAGCAGAAGCGCCCACAGCCCGGAGAATCCAAGACAGCGGAGGCGACCACAGCCCCGAGAACCCAAGACAGCGAAAGCGACCACAGCACGGAGAACCCAAGACAGCGGATGCGACCACAACACGGAGAACCCAAGACAGCGGAGGCTACCACAGCCCGGAGAACCCAAGACAGCGGAGGCCACCAGACCTCAGAGAACCCAAGACAGCGGAAGCGACCAGAGCTCAGAGAGGCAAACAGACAGAGAGAAGAGACAGACAGATAGACAAAGCTCAAAGAGATAGACAGACAGAGATCAAAAAGACAGACAGACAGACAAAGCTCAGACAGAGAGACACATAGAAAGAGTTCAGAGAACCGAAAACAGTGGAGGCCACCAGAGGTAGAGGGGACAGACAGACAAAGGTCAGAGAGAAAGACAGAGTTTAGAGAACCCAAGACAGCGGAAGCAACTAGAGCTCATAGAGACAAACAGACAGAGAGCAGAGACAGACAGACAGGAAAAGCTCAAAGACATAAACAGAGGTCAAACAGACAGACAGAAAGAAAAAGCTCAGAGAGAGAGACAGATAGAAAGAGTTCAGAGATCCGAAAACAGCGGAGGCCACCAGAGGTCAATGGGAAAGACAGACAAAGGTCAGAGAGAAAGACAGAGTTTAGAGGACCCAAGACAGCGGAGGCGACCACAGACCGGAGAACCCAAGACAGCGGAAGCGACCACAGCCCGGAGAACCCAAGACAGCGGAGGCGACCACAGCCCGGAGAAGCCAAGACAGCGGAAGCGACCACAGCCCGGAGAACCCAAGACAGCGGAGGCGACCACAGCCCGGAGAACCCAAGACAGTGGAAGCGACCACAGCACGGAGAACCCAAAACAGCGGAGGCGACCACAGCCCGGAGAACCCAAAACAGCGAAAGCGACCACTGCACGGAGAACCCAAGACAGCGGAGGCGACAACAGCCCGGAGAACCCAAGACAGCGGAGGAGACCGCTGCCCGGAGAACGCAAGACAGCGGAGGCGACCGCTGCCCGGAGAACCCAAGACAGCGGAGGCGACCGCTGCACGGAGAACCAAAGACAGCGGAGGCGACCGCTGCACGGAGAACCAAAGACAGCGGAGGCGACCACAGCCCGGAGAACCCAAGACAGCGGAGGCGACCACAGCCCGGAGAACCCAAGACAGCGGAGGCAACCACAACACGGAGAACCCAAGACAGCGGAGGCGACCACAGCCCGGAGAATCCAAGACAGCGGAGGCGACCACAGCCCGGAGAACCCAAGGCAGCAGAGGAAACCACAGTGCGAAGAACCCAAGACAGGGGAAGCGACCAGAGCCCGGAGAACCCAAGACAGCGGAAGCAACCAGAGCTCAGAGAGACAAACAGACAGAGAGCAGAGACAGACAGAAAGGAAAAGCTCAAAGACATAAACAAACAGAGGTCAAACAGACAGACAGACAGAAAAAGCTAAGAGAGAGAGACAGATAGAAAGAGTTCAGAGATCCGAAAACAGCGGAGGCCACCAGAGGTCAAGGGGAAAGACAGACAAAGGTCAGAGAGAAAGACAGAGTTTAGAGAACCCAAGACAGCGGAGGCGACCACAGCACGGAGAACCCAAGACAGCGGAGGCGACCACAGCCTGGAAAAACCAAGACGGCGGAAGCTACCACAGCCCGGAGAACCCAAGACAGCGGAGGCGACCACAACATGGAGAACCCAAGACAGCGGAGGCGACCACAGCCCGGAGAATCCAAGACAGCGGAGGCGACCACAGCACGGAGAACCCAAGACAGCGGAGGCGACCACAGCACGGAGAACCCAAGACAGCGGAGGCGACCGCTGCCCGGAGAACCCAAGACAGCGGAAGCGACCACAGCCCGGAAAACCCAAGACAGCGGAGGCGACCACAGCCCGGCAAAACCAAGACAGCGGAGGCGACCACAGCCCGGAGAACCCAAGACAGCGGAAGCGACCACAGCACGGAGAACCCAAGACAGCGGAGGCGACCACAGCCCGGAGAACCCAAGACAGCGGAGGCGACCACAGCCCGGAGAACCCAAGACAGCGGAGGCGACCACAGCCCAGAGAACCCAAGACAGCGGAGGCGACCACAGCACGGAGAACCCAAGACAGCGGAGGCGACCACAGCCCGGAGAACCCAAGACAGAGGAGGAAACCACAGCCCGGAGAACCCAAGACAGCGGAGGTGACCCCAGTCCGGAGAATCCAAGACAGCGGAAGCGACCACAGCCCGGAGAACCCGAGACAGCGGAAGCGACCACAGCACGGAGAACCCGAGACAGCGGAAGCGACCACAGCCCGGAGAACCCAAGACAGCGGAGGCGACCACAGCACGGAGAACCCAAGACAGCGGAGGCGACCACAGCCCGGAGAACCCAAGACAGCGGAGGACACCACAGCCCGGAGAACCCAAGACAGCGGCGGCGACCCCAGTCCGGAGAATCCAAGACAGCGGAGGCGACCACAGCCCGGAGAGCCCAAGACAGTAGAAGCGACCACAGCACGGAGAACCCAAGACAGCGGAGGCAACCGCTGCTCGTAGAATCCAAGACAGCGGAAGCGACCACAGCCCGGAGAACCTAAGACAGCGGAGGCGACCACAGCCCGGAGAACTCAAGACAGCGGAGGCGACCACAACACGGAGAACCAAAGACAGCGGAGGCGACCACAACACGGAGAGCCCAAGACAGCGGAGGCGACCGCAGCCCGGAGAACCCAAGACAGCAGAGGCGACCACAGCCCGGAGAACCCAAGACAGGGGAAGCGACCAGAGCCCGGAGAACCCAAGACAGCGGAAGCAACCAGAGCTCAGAGAGACAAACAGACAGAGAGCAGAGACAGACAGAAAGGAAAAGTTCAAAGACATAAACAAACAGAGGTCAAAGAGAGACACAGACAGAAAAAGCTCAGAGAGAGAGACAGATAGAAAGAGTTCAGAGATCCGAAAACAGCGGAGGCCACCAGAGGTCAAGGGGAAAGACAGACAAAGGTCAGAGAGAAAGACAGAGTTTAGAGAACCCAAGACAGAAGAGGCGACCACAGCCCGGAGAACCCAAGACAGCGGAAGCGACCACAGCCCGGAGAACCCAAGACAGCGAAAGCGACCACAGCACGGAGAACCCAAGACAGCGGAGGCGACAAATGCCCGGAGAACCCAAGACAGCGGAGGAGACCGCTGCCCGGAGAACCCAAGACAGCGGAGGCGACCGCTGCCAGGAGAACCCAAGACAGCGGAGGCGACCGCTGCCCGGAGAACCCAAGACAGCGGAGGCGACCGCAGCCCAGAGAACCCAAGACAGCGGAGTCGACCGCAGCCCGGAGAACCCAAGACAGCGGAGGCGACCACAACACGGAGAACCCAAGACAGCGGAGGTGACCACAGCCCGGAGAACCCAAGACAGCGGAAGCGACCACAGCACGGAGAACCCAAGACAGCGGAGGCGACCACAGCCCGGAGAACCCAAGACAGCGGAGGCGACCACAGCACGGAGAACCCAAGACAGCGGAGGCGACCACAGCCCGGAGAACCCAAGACAGCGGAGGCGACCACAGCCCGGAGAACCCAAGACAGCGGAGTCGACCAAAGCCCGGAGAACCCAAGACAGCGGAAGCGACCACAGCCCGGAGAACCCAAGACAGCGGAGGCAACCACAGCCGGAGAACCCAAGACAGCGGAAGCGACCACAGCCGGGAGAACCCAAGACAGCGGAGGCGACCACAGACCGGAGAACCCAAGACAGCGGAAGCGACCACAGCACGGAGAACCCAAGACAGCGGAGGCGACCACAGCCCGGAAAACCCAAGACAGCGGAGGCGACCACAGCACGGAGAACCCAAGACAGCGGAGGCAACCACAGCCCGGAGAACCCAAGACAGCGGAGGCGACCACGGCCCGGAAAACCCAAGACAGCGGAGGCGACCACAGCCCGGAGAACCCAAGACAGCGGAGGCGACCACAGCACGGAGAACCCAAGACAACGGAGTCGACCACAGCACGGAGAACCCAAGACAGCGGAAGCGACCAAAGCCCGGAGAACCCGAGACAGCGGAGGCCACCACAGCCCGGAGAACCCGAGACAGCGGAAGCGACCACAGCACGGAGAACCCAAGACAGCGGAGGCGACCACAGCCCAAAGAACCCAAGACAGCGGAGGCGACCACAGCACGGAGAACCCAAGACAGCGGAGGCGACCACAGCCCGGAGAACCCAAGACAGTGGAGGAAACCACAGCCCGGAGAACACAAGACAGCGGAGGCGACCCCAGTCCGGAGAATCCAAGACAGCGGAGGCGACCACAGCCCGGAGAACCCAAGACAGCGGAAGCGACCACAGCCCGGAGAACCCAAGACAGCGGAGGCAACCACAGCCGGAGAACCCAAGACAGTGGAAGCGACCACAGACCGGAGAACCCAAGACAGCGGAAACGACCACAGCACGGAGAACCCAAGACAGCGGAGGCGACCACAGCCCGGAGAACCCAAGACAGCGGAGGCGACCACAGCTCAGAGAGAAGACCAGAGCTCAGAGAGAAAAACAGACAGAGAGCAGAGACAGACAGACAGACAAAGCTCAGAGAGAGAGAAAGATAGAAAGGGGTCAGAGATCCAAAAACAGCGGAGGCCACAGGAGGTCAAGGGGAAAGACAGACAAAGGTCAGAGAGAAAGACAGAGTTTAAAGAACCCAAGACAGCGGATGGGACCACAGCTCGGAGAACCAAAGACAGCGGAGGCGACCACAGCCCGGAGAACCCAAGACAGCGGAGGCGACCACAGCACAGAGAACCCAAGACAACGGAGTCGACCACAGCCCGGAGAACCCAAGACAGCGGAGGCCACCACAGCCCGGAGAACCCAAGACAGCGGAGGCGACCAGAGCTCAGAGAACCCAAGACAGCGGAAGCGACCAGAGCTCAGAGAGGAGAACAGACAGAGAGCAGAGACAGACAGATAGACAAAGCTCAAACAGATAGACAGACAGAGATCAAAGAGAAAGACAGACAGACAAACCTCAGACAGAGAGACACATACAAAGAGTTCAGAGAACTGAAAACAGTGGAGGCCACCAGAGGTAGAGGGGACAGACAGACAAAGGTCAGAGAGAAAGACAGAGTTTAGAGAACCCAAGACAGTGGTGGCGACCACAGCCCGGAGAACCCAAGACAGCGGAGACGACCACAGCCCGGAGAACCCAAGACAGCGGAAGCGACCACAGCCCGGAGAACCCAAGACAGCGGAGGCAACCACAGCCGGACAACCCAAGACAGCGGAAGCGACCAGAGCCCGGAGAACCCAAGACAGCGGAGGCGACCACAGCCCGGAGAACACAAGACAGCGGAAGCGACCACAGCACGGAGAACCCAAGACAGCGGAGGCCACCACAGCCCGGACAAGCCAAGACAGCGGAGGCGACCAGAGCTCAGAGAACCCAAGACAGCGGAAGCGACCAGAGCTCAGAGAGGCAAACAGACAGAGAGCAGAGACAGACAGATAGACAAAGCTCAAACAGATAGACAGACAGAGATCAAAGAGACAGACAGACAGAAAAACCTCAGACAGAGAGACACATACAAAGAGTTCAGAGAACCGAAAACAGTGGAGGCCACCAGAGGTAGAGGGGACAGACAGACAAAGGTCAGAGAGAAAGACAGAGTTTAGAGAACCCAAGACAGCGGTGGCGACCACAGCCCGGAGAACCCAAGACAGCGGAGACGACCACAGCCCGGAGAACCCAAGACAGCGGAAGCGACCACAGCCCGGAGAACCCAAGACAGCGGAGGCAACCACAGCCGGACAACCCAAGACAGCGGAAGCGACCAGAGCCCGGAGAACCCAAGACAGCGGAGGCGACCACAGCCCGGAGAACACAAGACAGCGGAAGCGACCACAGCACGGAGAACCCAAGACAGCGGAGGCGACCACAGCCCGGAGAACCCAAGACAGCGGAGGCGACCACAGCACGGAGAACCCAAGACAGCGGAGGCAACCACAGCCCGGAAAACCCAAGACAGCGGAGGCTACCACAGCCCGGAGAACCCAAGACAGCGGAGGCGACCCCAGTCCGGAGAACCCAAGACAGCGGAGGCGACCACAGCCCGGAGAACCCAAGACAGCGGAAGCGACCACAGCACGGAGAACCCGAGACAGCGGAAGCGACCAAAGCCCGGAGAACCCGAAACAGCGGAGGCGACCACAGCCCGGAGAACCCAAGACAGCGGAAGCGACCACAGCACGGAGAACCCAAGACAGCGGAGGCGACCACAGCCAGGAGAACCCAAGACAGCGGAGGCGACCACAGCCCGGAGAACCCAAGACAGCGGAGTCGACCACAGCACGGAAAACCCAAGACAGCGGAGGAAACCACAGCCTGGAGAACCCGAGACAGCGGAGGAAACCCCAGTCCGGAGGATCCAAGACAGCGGAGGCGACCACAGCCCGGAGAACCCAAGACAGTGGAAGCGACCACAGCACGGAGAACCCAAGACAGCAGAAGCGCCCACAGCCCGGAGAATCCAAGACAGCGGAGGCGACCACAGCCCCGAGAACCCAAGACAGCGAAAGCGACCACAGCACGGAGAACCCAAGACAGCGGATGCGACCACAACACAGAGAACCCAAGACAGCGGAGGCTACCACAGCCCGGAGAACCCAAGACAGCGGAGGCCACCAGACCTCAGAGAACCCAAGACAGCGGAAGCGACCAGAGCTCAGAGAGGCAAACAGACAGAGAGAAGAGACAGACAGATAGACAAAGCTCAAAGAGATAGACAGACAGAGATCAAAAAGACAGACAGACAGACAAAGCTCAGACAGAGAGACACATAGAAAGAGTTCAGAGAACCGAAAACAGTGGAGGCCACCAGAGGTAGAGGGGACAGACAGACAAAGGTCAGAGAGAAAGACAGAGTTTAGAGAACCCAAGACAGCGGAAGCAACTAGAGCTCAGAGAGACAAACAGACAGAGAGCAGAGACAGACAGACAGGAAAAGCTCAAAGACATAAACAGAGGTCAAACAGACAGACAGAAAGAAAAAGCTCAGAGAGAGAGACAGATAGAAAGAGTTCAGAGATCCGAAAACAGCGGAGGCCACCAGAGGTCAATGGGAAAGACAGACAAAGGTCAGAGAGAAAGACAGAGTTTAGAGGACCCAAGACAGCGGAGGCGACCACAGACCGGAGAACCCAAGACAGCGGAAGCGACCACAGCCCGGAGAACCCAAGACAGCGGAGGCGACCACAGCCCGGAGAAGCCAAGACAGCGGAAGCGACCACAGCCCGGAGAACCCAAGACAGCGGAGGCGACCACAGCCCGGAGAACCCAAGACAGTGGAAGCGACCACAGCACGGAGAACCCAAAACAGCGGAGGCGACCACAGCCCGGAGAACCCAAAACAGCGAAAGCGACCACTGCACGGAGAACCCAAGACAGCGGAGGCGACAACAGCCCGGAGAACCCAAGACAGCGGAGGAGACCGCTGCCCGGAGAACGCAAGACAGCGGAGGCGACCGCTGCCCGGAGAACCCAAGACAGCGGAGGCGACCGCTGCACGGAGAACCAAAGACAGCGGAGGCGACCGCTGCACGGAGAACCAAAGACAGCGGAGGCGACCACAGCCCGGAGAACCCAAGACAGCGGAGGCGACCACAGCCCGGAGAACCCAAGACAGCGGAGACGACCACAGCCCGGAGAACCCAAGACAGCGGAAGCGACCACAGCCCGGAGAACCCAAGACAGCGGAGGCAACCACAGCCGGACAACCCAAGACAGCGGAAGCGACCAGAGCCCGGAGAACCCAAGACAGCGGAGGCGACCACAGCCCGGAGAACACAAGACAGCGGAAGCGACCACAGCACGGAGAACCCAAGACAGCGGAGGCGACCACAGCCCGGAGAACCCAAGACAGCGGAGGCGACCACAGCACGGAGAACCCAAGACAGCGGAGGCAACCACAGCCCGGAAAACCCAAGACAGCGGAGGCTACCACAGCCCGGAGAACCCAAGACAGCGGAGGCGACCCCAGTCCGGAGAACCCAAGACAGCGGAGGCGACCACAGCCCGGAGAACCCAAGACAGCGGAAGCGACCACAGCACGGAGAACCCGAGACAGCGGAAGCGACCAAAGCCCGGAGAACCCGAAACAGCGGAGGCGACCACAGCCCGGAGAACCCGAGACAGCGGAAGCGACCACAGCACGGAGAACCCAAGACAGCGGAGGCGACCACAGCCAGGAGAACCCAAGACAGCGGAGGCGACCACAGCCCGGAGAACCCAAGACAGCGGAGTCGACCACAGCACGGAAAACCCAAGACAGCGGAGGAAACCACAGCCTGGAGAACCCGAGACAGCGGAGGAAACCCCAGTCCGGAGGATCCAAGACAGCGGAGGCGACCACAGCCCGGAGAACCCAAGACAGTGGAAGCGACCACAGCACGGAGAACCCAAGACAGCAGAAGCGCCCACAGCCCGGAGAATCCAAGACAGCGGAGGCGACCACAGCCCCGAGAACCCAAGACAGCGAAAGCGACCACAGCACGGAGAACCCAAGACAGCGGATGCGACCACAACACGGAGAACCCAAGACAGCGGAGGCTACCACAGCCCGGAGAACCCAAGACAGCGGAGGCCACCAGACCTCAGAGAACCCAAGACAGCGGAAGCGACCAGAGCTCAGAGAGGCAAACAGACAGAGAGAAGAGACAGACAGATAGACAAAGCTCAAAGAGATAGACAGACAGAGATCAAAAAGACAGACAGACAGACAAAGCTCAGACAGAGAGACACATAGAAAGAGTTCAGAGAACCGAAAACAGTGGAGGCCACCAGAGGTAGAGGGGACAGACAGACAAAGGTCAGAGAGAAAGACAGAGTTTAGAGAACCCAAGACAGCGGAAGCAACTAGAGCTCATAGAGACAAACAGACAGAGAGCAGAGACAGACAGACAGGAAAAGCTCAAAGACATAAACAGAGGTCAAACAGACAGACAGAAAGAAAAAGCTCAGAGAGAGAGACAGATAGAAAGAGTTCAGAGATCCGAAAACAGCGGAGGCCACCAGAGGTCAATGGGAAAGACAGACAAAGGTCAGAGAGAAAGACAGAGTTTAGAGGACCCAAGACAGCGGAGGCGACCACAGACCGGAGAACCCAAGACAGCGGAAGCGACCACAGCCCGGAGAACCCAAGACAGCGGAGGCGACCACAGCCCGGAGAAGCCAAGACAGCGGAAGCGACCACAGCCCGGAGAACCCAAGACAGCGGAGGCGACCACAGCCCGGAGAACCCAAGACAGTGGAAGCGACCACAGCACGGAGAACCCAAAACAGCGGAGGCGACCACAGCCCGGAGAACCCAAAACAGCGAAAGCGACCACTGCACGGAGAACCCAAGACAGCGGAGGCGACAACAGCCCGGAGAACCCAAGACAGCGGAGGAGACCGCTGCCCGGAGAACGCAAGACAGCGGAGGCGACCGCTGCCCGGAGAACCCAAGACAGCGGAGGCGACCGCTGCACGGAGAACCAAAGACAGCGGAGGCGACCGCTGCACGGAGAACCAAAGACAGCGGAGGCGACCACAGCCCGGAGAACCCAAGACAGCGGAGGCGACCACAGCCCGGAGAACCCAAGACAGCGGAGGCGACCACAACACGGAGAACCCAAGACAGCGGAGGCGACCACAGCCCGGAGAATCCAAGACAGCGGAGGCGACCACAGCCCGGAGAACCCAAGGCAGCAGAGGAAACCACAGTGCGAAGAACCCAAGACAGGGGAAGCGACCAGAGCCCGGAGAACCCAAGACAGCGGAAGCAACCAGAGCTCAGAGAGACAAACAGACAGAGAGCAGAGACAGACAGAAAGGAAAAGCTCAAAGACATAAACAAACAGAGGTCAAACAGACAGACAGACAGAAAAAGCTAAGAGAGAGAGACAGATAGAAAGAGTTCAGAGATCCGAAAACAGCGGAGGCCACCAGAGGTCAAGGGGAAAGACAGACAAAGGTCAGAGAGAAAGACAGAGTTTAGAGAACCCAAGACAGCGGAGGCGACCACAGCCCGGAGAACCCAAGACAGCGGAGGCGACCACAGCCTGGAAAAACCAAGACGGCGGAAGCTACCACAGCCCGGAGAACCCAAGACAGCGGAGGCGACCACAACATGGAGAACCCAAGACAGCGGAGGCGACCACAGCCCGGAGAATCCAAGACAGCGGAGGCGACCACAGCACGGAGAACCCAAGACAGCGGAGGCGACCACAGCACGGAGAACCCAAGACAGCGGAGGCGACCGCTGCCCGGAGAACCCAAGACAGCGGAAGCGACCACAGCCCGGAAAACCCAAGACAGCGGAGGCGACCACAGCCCGGCAAAACCAAGACAGCGGAGGCGACCACAGCCCGGAGAACCCAAGACAGCGGAAGCGACCACAGCACGGAGAACCCAAGACAGCGGAGGCGACCACAGCCCGGAGAACCCAAGACAGCGGAGGCGACCACAGCCCGGAGAACCCAAGACAGCGGAGGCGACCACAACACGGACAACCAAAGACAGCGGAGGCGACCACAGCCCGGAGAACCCAAGAAAGCGGAGGCGACCACAGCCCGGAGAACCCAAGACAGCGGAGGAAACCACAGTCCGAAGAACCCAAGACAGGGGAAGCGAACAGAGCCCGGAGAACCCAAGACAGCGGAAGCAACTAGAGCTCAGAGAGACAAACAGACAGAGAGCAGAGACAGAATGACAGGAAAAGCTCAAAGACATAAACAGAGGTCAAACAGACAGACAGACAGAAAAAGCTCAGAGAGAGAGACGGATAGAAAGAGTTCAGAGATCCGAAAACAGCGGAGGCCACCAGAGGTCAATGGGAAAGACAGACAAAGGTAAAAGAGAAAGACAGAGTTTAGAGAACCCAAGACAGCAGAGGCGACCACAGACCGGAGAACCCAAGACAGCGGAAGCGACCACAGCCCGGAGAACCCAAGACAGCGGAGGCGACCACAGCCCGGAGAACCCAAGACAGCGGACGCGACCACAGCCCGGAGAACCCAAGACAGCGGAGGAGACCACAGCCCGGAGAAACCAAGACAGTGGAAGCGACCACAGAAGGGAGAACCCAAGACAGCGGAGGCGACCACAGCCCGGAGAACCCAAGACAGCGAAAGCGACCACAGCACGGAGAACCCAAGACAGCGGAGGAGACCGCTGCCCGGAGAACGCAAGACAGCGGAGGCGACCGCTGCCCGGAGAACCCAAGACAGCGGAGGCGACCGCTGCACGGAGAACCCAAGACAGCGGAGGCGACCACAGCCCGGAGAACCCAAGACAGCGGAGGCGACCGCAGCCCGGAGAACCCAAGACAGCGGAGGCGACCACAACACGGAGAACCCAAGACAGCGGAACTGACCAAAGCCCGGAGAACCCAAGACAGCGGAGGAAACCACAGTCCGAAGAACCCAAGACAGCGGAGGCGACAACAGCCCGGAGAACCCAAGACAGTGGAGGAGACCGCTGCCCGGAGAACCCAAGACAGCGGAGGCGACCGCTGCCCGGAGAACCCAAGACAGCGGAGGCGACCGCTGCCCGGAGAACCCAAGACAGCGGAGGCGACCGCTGCCCGGAGAACCCAAGACAGCGGAGGCGACCACAGCCCGGAGAACCCAAGACAGCGGAGGCGACCACAGCCCGGAGAACCCAAGACAGCGGAGGCGACCACAACATGGAGAACCCAAGACAGCGGAGGCGACCACAGCCCGGAGAACCCAAGACAGCGGAGGCGACCACAGCACGGAGAACCCAAGACAGCGGAGGCGACCACAGCACGGAGAACCCAAGACAGCGGAGGCGACCGCTGCCCGGAGAACCCAAGACAGCGGAAGCGACCACAGCCCGGAAAACCCAAGACAGCGGAGGCGACCACAGCCCGGCAAAACCAAGACAGCGGAGGCGACCACAGCCCGGAGAACGCAAGACAGCGGAAGCGACCACAGCACGGAGAACCCAAGACAGCGGAGGCGACCACAGCCCGGAGAACCCAAGACAGCGGAGGCGACCACAGCCCAGAGAACCCAAGACAGCGAAAGCGACCACTGCACGGAGAACCCAAGACAGCGGAGGCGACAACAGCCCGGAGAACCCAAGACAGCGGAGGAGACCGCTGCCCGGAGAACGCAAGACAGCGGAGGCGACCGCTGCCCGGAGAACCCAAGACAGCGGAGGCGACCGCTGCACGGAGAACCCAAGACAGCGGAGGCGACCACAGCCCGGAGAACCCAAGACAGCGGAGGCGACCACAGCCCGGAGAACCCAAGACAGCGGAGGCGACCACAACACGGAGAATCCAAGACAGCGGAGGCGACCACAGCCCGGAGAATCCAAGACAGCGGAGGCGACCACAGCCCGGAGAACCCAAGGCAGCAGAGGAAACCACAGTGCGAAGAACCCAAGACAGGGGAAGCGACCAGAGCCCGGAGAACCCAAGACAGCGGAAGCAACCAGAGCTCAGAGAGACAAACAGACAGAGAGCAGAGACAGACAGAAAGGAAAAGCTCAAAGACATAAACAAACAGAGGTCAAACAGACAGACAGACAGAAAAAGCTAAGAGAGAGAGACAGATAGAAAGGGTTCAGAGATCCGAAAACAGCGGAGGCCACCAGAGGTCAAGGGGAAAGACAGACAAAGGTCAGAGACAAAGACAGAGTTTAGAGAACCCAAGACAGCGGAGGCGACCACAGCCCGGAGAACCCAAGGCAGCAGAGGAAACCACAGTGCGAAGAACCCAAGACAGGGGAAGCGACCAGAGCCCGGAGAACCCAAGACAGCGGAAGCAACCAGAGCTCAGAGAGACAAACAGACAGAGAGCAGAGACAGACAGAAAGGAAAAGCTCAAAGACATAAACAAACAGAGGTCAAACAGACAGACAGACAGAAAAAGCTAAGAGAGAGAGACAGATAGAAAGAGTTCAGAGATCCGAAAACAGCGGAGGCCACCAGAGGTCAAGGGGAAAGACAGACAAAGGTCAGAGACAAAGACAGAGTTTAGAGAACCCAAGACAGCGGAGGCGACCACAGCCCGGAGAACCCAAGACAGCGGAGGCGACCACAGCCTGGAAAAACCAAGACGGCGGAAGCGACCACAGCCCGGAGAACCCAAGACAGCGGAGGCGACCACAACATGGAGAACCCAAGACAGCGGAGGCGACCACAGCCCGGAGAATCCAAGACAGCGGAGGCGACCACAGCACGGAGAACCCAAGACAGCGGAGGCGACCACAGCACGGAGAACCCAAGACAGCGGAGGCGACCGCTGCCCGGAGAACCCAAGACAGCGGAAACGACCACAGCCCGGAGAACCCAAGACAGCGGAGGCAACCACAGCCGGAGAACCCAAGACAGCGGAAGCGACCACAGCCCGGAGAACCCAAGACAGCGGAGGCGACCACAGCCCGGAGAACCCAAGACAGCGGAAGCGACCACAGCACGGAGAACCCAAGACAGCGGAGGCGACCACAGCACGGAGAACCCAAGACAGCGGAGGCGACCACAGCACGGAGAACCCAAGACAGCGGAGGCGACCACAGCCCGGAGAACCCAAGACAGCGGAGGCGACCACAGCCCGGAGAACCCAAGACAGTGGAGGCGACCCCATTCCGGAGAACCCAAGACAGCGGAGGCGACCACAGCCCGGAGAACCCAAGACAGCGGAAGCGACCACAGCACGGAGAACCCAAGACAGCGTAAGCGACCAAAGCCCGGAGAACCCGAGACAGCGGAGGCGACCACAGCCCGGAGAACCCGAGAGAGCGGAAGTGACCACAGCACGGAGAACCCGAGACAGTGGAGGCGACCACAGCCCGGAGAACCCGAGACAGCGGAGGCGACCACAGCAGGGAGAACCCAAGACAGCGGAGGCGACCACAGCCCGGAGAACCCAAGACAGCGGAAGCGACCACAGCCCGGAGAACCCAAGACAGCGGAGGCGACCACAGCCCGGAGAACCCAAGACAGCGGACGCGACCACAGCCCGGAGAACCCAAGACAGCGGAGGAGACCACAGCCCGGAGAAACCAAGACAGTGGAAGCGACCACAGAAGGGAGAACCCAAGACAGCGGAGGCGACCACAGCCCGGAGAACCCAAGACAGCGAAAGCGACCACAGCACGGAGAACCCAAGACAGCGGAGGAGACCGCTGCCCGGAGAACGCAAGACAGCGGAGGCGACCGCTGCCCGGAGAACCCAAGACAGCGGAGGCGACCGCTGCACGGAGAACCCAAGACAGCGGAGGCGACCACAGCCCGGAGAACCCAAGACAGCGGAGGCGACCACAGCCCGGAGAACCCAAGACAGCGGAGGCGACCACAGCCTGGAAAAACCAAGACGGCGGAAGCGACCACAGCCCGGAGAACCCAAGACAGCGGAGGCGACCACAACATGGAGAACCCAAGACAGCGGAGGCGACCACAGCCCGGAGAATCCAAGACAGCGGAGGCGACCACAGCACGGAGAACCCAAGACAGCGGAGGCGACCACAGCACGGAGAACCCAAGACAGCGGAGGCGACCGCTGCCCGGAGAACCCAAGACAGCGGAAACGACCACAGCCCGGAGAACCCAAGACAGCGGAGGCAACCACAGCCGGAGAACCCAAGACAGCGGAAGCGACCACAGCCCGGAGAACCCAAGACAGCGGAGGCGACCACAGCCCGGAGAACCCAAGACAGCGGAAGCGACCACAGCACGGAGAACCCAAGACAGCGGAGGCGACCACAGCACGGAGAACCCAAGACAGCGGAGGCGACCACAGCACGGAGAACCCAAGACAGCGGAGGCGACCACAGCCCGGAGAACCCAAGACAGCGGAGGCGACCACAGCCCGGAGAACCCAAGACAGTGGAGGCGACCCCATTCCGGAGAACCCAAGACAGCGGAGGCGACCACAGCCCGGAGAACCCAAGACAGCGGAAGCGACCACAGCACGGAGAACCCAAGACAGCGTAAGCGACCAAAGCCCGGAGAACCCGAGACAGCGGAGGCGACCACAGCCCGGAGAACCCGAGAGAGCGGAAGTGACCACAGCACGGAGAACCCGAGACAGTGGAGGCGACCACAGCCCGGAGAACCCGAGACAGCGGAGGCGACCACAGCAGGGAGAACCCAAGACAGCGGAGGCGACCACAGCCCGGAGAACCCAAGACAGCGGAAGCGACCACAGCCCGGAGAACCCAAGACAGCGGAGGCGACCACAGCCCGGAGAACCCAAGACAGCGGACGCGACCACAGCCCGGAGAACCCAAGACAGCGGAGGAGACCACAGCCCGGAGAAACCAAGACAGTGGAAGCGACCACAGAAGGGAGAACCCAAGACAGCGGAGGCGACCACAGCCCGGAGAACCCAAGACAGCGAAAGCGACCACAGCACGGAGAACCCAAGACAGCGGAGGAGACCGCTGCCCGGAGAACGCAAGACAGCGGAGGCGACCGCTGCCCGGAGAACCCAAGACAGCGGAGGCGACCGCTGCACGGAGAACCCAAGACAGCGGAGGCGACCACAGCCCGGAGAACCCAAGACAGCGGAGGCGACCACAGCCCGGAGAACCCAAGACAGCGGAGGCGACCACAACATGGAGAACCCAAGACAGCGGAGGCGACCACAGCCCGGAGAACCCAAGACAGCGGAGGCGACCACAGCACGGAGAACCCAAGACAGCGGAGGCGACCACAGCACGGAGAACCCAAGACAGCGGAGGCGACCGCTGCCCGGAGAACCCAAGACAGCGGAAGCGACCACAGCCCGGAAAACCCAAGACAGCGGAAGCGACCACAGCCCGGAGAACCCAAGACAGCGGAGGCGACCACAGCCCGGAGAACCCAAGACAGCGGACGCGACCACAGCCCGGAGAACCCAAGACAGCGGAGGAGACCAAAGCCCGGAGAACCCAAGACAGCGGAGGAAACCACAGTCCGAAGAACCCAAGACAGCGGAGGCGACAACAGCCCGGAGAACCCAAGACAGTGGAGGAGACCGCTGCCCGGAGAACCCAAGACAGCGGAGGCGACCGCTGCCCGGAGAACCCAAGACAGCGGAGGCGACCGCTGCCCGGAGAACCCAAGACAGCGGAGGCGACCGCTGCCCGGAGAACCCAAGACAGCGGAGGCGACCACAGCCCGGAGAACCCAAGACAGCGGAGGCGACCACAGCCCGGAGAACCCAAGACAGCGGAGGCGACCACAACATGGAGAACCCAAGACAGCGGAGGCGACCACAGCCCGGAGAACCCAAGACAGCGGAGGCGACCACAGCACGGAGAACCCAAGACAGCGGAGGCGACCACAGCACGGAGAACCCAAGACAGCGGAGGCGACCGCTGCCCGGAGAACCCAAGACAGCGGAAGCGACCACAGCCCGGAAAACCCAAGACAGCGGAGGCGACCACAGCCCGGCAAAACCAAGACAGCGGAGGCGACCACAGCCCGGAGAACGCAAGACAGCGGAAGCGACCACAGCACGGAGAACCCAAGACAGCGGAGGCGACCACAGCCCGGAGAACCCAAGACAGCGGAGGCGACCACAGCCCAGAGAACCCAAGACAGCGAAAGCGACCACTGCACGGAGAACCCAAGACAGCGGAGGCGACAACAGCCCGGAGAACCCAAGACAGCGGAGGAGACCGCTGCCCGGAGAACGCAAGACAGCGGAGGCGACCGCTGCCCGGAGAACCCAAGACAGCGGAGGCGACCGCTGCACGGAGAACCCAAGACAGCGGAGGCGACCACAGCCCGGAGAACCCAAGACAGCGGAGGCGACCACAGCCCGGAGAACCCAAGACAGCGGAGGCGACCACAACACGGAGAATCCAAGACAGCGGAGGCGACCACAGCCCGGAGAATCCAAGACAGCGGAGGCGACCACAGCCCGGAGAACCCAAGGCAGCAGAGGAAACCACAGTGCGAAGAACCCAAGACAGGGGAAGCGACCAGAGCCCGGAGAACCCAAGACAGCGGAAGCAACCAGAGCTCAGAGAGACAAACAGACAGAGAGCAGAGACAGACAGAAAGGAAAAGCTCAAAGACATAAACAAACAGAGGTCAAACAGACAGACAGACAGAAAAAGCTAAGAGAGAGAGACAGATAGAAAGGGTTCAGAGATCCGAAAACAGCGGAGGCCACCAGAGGTCAAGGGGAAAGACAGACAAAGGTCAGAGACAAAGACAGAGTTTAGAGAACCCAAGACAGCGGAGGCGACCACAGCCCGGAGAACCCAAGGCAGCAGAGGAAACCACAGTGCGAAGAACCCAAGACAGGGGAAGCGACCAGAGCCCGGAGAACCCAAGACAGCGGAAGCAACCAGAGCTCAGAGAGACAAACAGACAGAGAGCAGAGACAGACAGAAAGGAAAAGCTCAAAGACATAAACAAACAGAGGTCAAACAGACAGACAGACAGAAAAAGCTAAGAGAGAGAGACAGATAGAAAGAGTTCAGAGATCCGAAAACAGCGGAGGCCACCAGAGGTCAAGGGGAAAGACAGACAAAGGTCAGAGACAAAGACAGAGTTTAGAGAACCCAAGACAGCGGAGGCGACCACAGCCCGGAGAACCCAAGACAGCGGAGGCGACCACAGCCTGGAAAAACCAAGACGGCGGAAGCGACCACAGCCCGGAGAACCCAAGACAGCGGAGGCGACCACAACATGGAGAACCCAAGACAGCGGAGGCGACCACAGCCCGGAGAATCCAAGACAGCGGAGGCGACCACAGCACGGAGAACCCAAGACAGCGGAGGCGACCACAGCACGGAGAACCCAAGACAGCGGAGGCGACCGCTGCCCGGAGAACCCAAGACAGCGGAAACGACCACAGCCCGGAGAACCCAAGACAGCGGAGGCAACCACAGCCGGAGAACCCAAGACAGCGGAAGCGACCACAGCCCGGAGAACCCAAGACAGCGGAGGCGACCACAGCCCGGAGAACCCAAGACAGCGGAAGCGACCACAGCACGGAGAACCCAAGACAGCGGAGGCGACCACAGCACGGAGAACCCAAGACAGCGGAGGCGACCACAGCACGGAGAACCCAAGACAGCGGAGGCGACCACAGCCCGGAGAACCCAAGACAGCGGAGGCGACCACAGCCCGGAGAACCCAAGACAGTGGAGGCGACCCCATTCCGGAGAACCCAAGACAGCGGAGGCGACCACAGCCCGGAGAACCCAAGACAGCGGAAGCGACCACAGCACGGAGAACCCAAGACAGCGTAAGCGACCAAAGCCCGGAGAACCCGAGACAGCGGAGGCGACCACAGCCCGGAGAACCCGAGAGAGCGGAAGTGACCACAGCACGGAGAACCCGAGACAGTGGAGGCGACCACAGCCCGGAGAACCCGAGACAGCGGAGGCGACCACAGCAGGGAGAACCCAAGACAGCGGAGGCGACCACAGCCCGGAGAACCCAAGACAGCGGAGGAAACCACAGCCCGGAGAACCCAAGACAGCGGAGGAGACCCCAATCCGGAGAATCCAAGACAGCGGAGGCGACCGCAGCCCGGAGAACCCAAGACAGCGGAAGCGACCACAACACGGAGAACCCAAGACAGCGGAGGCGACCGCTGCTCGTAGAATCCAAGACAGCGGAAGCGACCACAGCCCGGAGAACCCAAGACAGCGGAGGCGACCACAGCAGGGAGAACCCAAGACAGCGGAGGCGACCACAGCCCGGAGAACCCAAGACAGCGGAGGCGACCCCAATCCGGAGAATCCAAGACAGCGGAGGCGACCACAGCCCGGAGAACCCAAGACAGCGGAAGCGACCACAGCCCGGAGAACCCAAGACAGCGGAGGCGACCACAGCCCGGAGAACCCAAGACAGCGGAAGCGACCACAGCCCGGAGAACCCAAGACAGCGGAGGCGACCACAGCCCGGAGAACCCAAGACAGCGGAGGCGACCACAGACCGGAGAACCCAAGACAGCGGAGGCGACCCCAGTCCGGAGAATCCAAGACAGCGAAAGCGACCACAGCCCGGAGAACCCAAGACAGCGGAGGCGACCACAGCATGGAGAACCCAAGACAGCGGAGGCCACCACAGCCCGGAGAACCCAAGACAGCGGAGGCCACCAGAGCTCAGAGAACCCAAGACAGCGGAAGCGACCAGAGCTCAGAGAGGCAAACAGACAGAGAGAAGAGACAGACAGATAGACAAAGCTCAAAGAGATAGACAGACAGAGATCAAAAAGACAGACAGACAGACAAAGCTCAGACAGAGAGACACATAGAAAGAGTTCAGAGAACCGAAAACAGTGGAGGCCACCAGAGGTAGAGGGGACAGACAGACAAAGGTCAGAGAGAAAGACAGAGTTTAGAGAACCCAAGACAGCGGAAGCAACTAGAGCTCAGAGAGACAAACAGACAGAGAGCAGAGACAGACAGACAGGAAAAGCTCAAAGACATAAACAGAGGTCAAACAGACAGACAGAAAGAAAAAGCTCAGAGAGAGAGACAGATAGAAAGAGTTCAGAGATCCGAAAACAGCGGAGGCCACCAGAGGTCAATGGGAAAGACAGACAAAGGTCAGAGAGAAAGACAGAGTTTAGAGGACCCAAGACAGCGGAGGCGACCACAGACCGGAGAACCCAAGACAGCGGAAGCGACCACAGCCCGGAGAACCCAAGACAGCGGAGGCGACCACAGCCCGGAGAAGCCAAGACAGCGGAAGCGACCACAGCCCGGAGAACCCAAGACAGCGGAGGCGACCACAGCCCGGAGAACCCAAGACAGTGGAAGCGACCACAGCACGGAGAACCCAAAACAGCGGAGGCGACCACAGCCCGGAGAACCCAAAACAGCGAAAGCGACCACTGCACGGAGAACCCAAGACAGCGGAGGCGACAACAGCCCGGAGAACCCAAGACAGCGGAGGAGACCGCTGCCCGGAGAACGCAAGACAGCGGAGGCGACCGCTGCCCGGAGAACCCAAGACAGCGGAGGCGACCGCTGCACGGAGAACCAAAGACAGCGGAGGCGACCGCTGCACGGAGAACCAAAGACAGCGGAGGCGACCACAGCCCGGAGAACCCAAGACAGCGGAGGCGACCACAGCCCGGAGAACCCAAGACAGCGGAGGCGACCACAACACGGAGAACCCAAGACAGCGGAGGCGACCACAGCCCGGAGAATCCAAGACAGCGGAGGCGACCACAGCCCGGAGAACCCAAGGCAGCAGAGGAAACCACAGTGCGAAGAACCCAAGACAGGGGAAGCGACCAGAGCCCGGAGAACCCAAGACAGCGGAAGCAACCAGAGCTCAGAGAGACAAACAGACAGAGAGCAGAGACAGACAGAAAGGAAAAGCTCAAAGACATAAACAAACAGAGGTCAAACAGACAGACAGACAGAAAAAGCTAAGAGAGAGAGACAGATAGAAAGAGTTCAGAGATCCGAAAACAGCGGAGGCCACCAGAGGTCAAGGGGAAAGACAGACAAAGGTCAGAGAGAAAGACAGAGTTTAGAGAACCCAAGACAGCGGAGGCGACCACAGCCCGGAGAACCCAAGACAGCGGAGGCGACCACAGCCTGGAAAAACCAAGACGGCGGAAGCTACCACAGCCCGGAGAACCCAAGACAGCGGAGGCGACCACAACATGGAGAACCCAAGACAGCGGAGGCGACCACAGCCCGGAGAATCCAAGACAGCGGAGGCGACCACAGCACGGAGAACCCAAGACAGCGGAGGCGACCACAGCACGGAGAACCCAAGACAGCGGAGGCGACCGCTGCCCGGAGAACCCAAGACAGCGGAAGCGACCACAGCCCGGAAAACCCAAGACAGCGGAGGCGACCACAGCCCGGCAAAACCAAGACAGCGGAGGCGACCACAGCCCGGAGAACCCAAGACAGCGGAAGCGACCACAGCACGGAGAACCCAAGACAGCGGAGGCGACCACAGCCCGGAGAACCCAAGACAGCGGAGGCGACCACAGCCCGGAGAACCCAAGACAGCGGAGGCGACCACAACACGGACAACCAAAGACAGCGGAGGCGACCACAGCCCGGAGAACCCAAGAAAGCGGAGGCGACCACAGCCCGGAGAACCCAAGACAGCGGAGGAAACCACAGTCCGAAGAACCCAAGACAGGGGAAGCGAACAGAGCCCGGAGAACCCAAGACAGCGGAAGCAACTAGAGCTCAGAGAGACAAACAGACAGAGAGCAGAGACAGACAGACAGGAAAAGCTCAAAGACATAAACAGAGGTCAAACAGACAGACAGACAGAAAAAGCTCAGAGAGAGAGACGGATAGAAAGAGTTCAGAGATCCGAAAACAGCGGAGGCCACCAGAGGTCAATGGGAAAGACAGACAAAGGTCAAAGAGAAAGACAGAGTTTAGAGAACCCAAGACAGCAGAGGCGACCACAGACCGGAGAACCCAAGACAGCGGAAGCGACCACAGCCCGGAGAACCCAAGACAGCGGAGGCGACCACAGCCCGGAGAACCCAAGACAGCGGAAGCGACCACAGCCCGGAGAACCCAAGACAGCGGAGGAGACCACAGCCCGGAGAAACCAAGACAGTGGAAGCGACCACAGAAGGGAGAACCCAAGACAGCGGAGGCGACCACAGCCCGGAGAACCCAAGACAGCGAAAGCGACCACAGCACGGAGAACCCAAGACAGCGGAGGAGACCGCTGCCCGGAGAACGCAAGACAGCGGAGGCGACCGCTGCCCGGAGAACCCAAGACAGCGGAGGCGACCGCTGCACGGAGAACCCAAGACAGCGGAGGCGACCACAGCCCGGAGAACCCAAGACAGCGGAGGCGACCGCAGCCCGGAGAACCCAAGACAGCGGAGGCGACCACAACACGGAGAACCCAAGACAGCGGAACTGACCAAAGCCCGGAGAACCCAAGACAGCGGAGGAAACCACAGTCCGAAGAACCCAAGACAGCGGAGGCGACAACAGCCCGGAGAACCCAAGACAGTGGAGGAGACCGCTGCCCGGAGAACCCAAGACAGCGGAGGCGACCGCTGCCCGGAAAACCCAAGACAGCGGAGGCGACCGCTGCCCGGAGAACCCAAGACAGCGGAGGCGACCGCTGCCCGGAGAACCCAAGACAGCGGAGGCGACCACAGCCCGGAGAACCCAAGACAGCGGAGGCGACCACAGCCCGGAGAACCCAAGACAGCGGAGGCGACCACAACATGGAGAACCCAAGACAGCGGAGGCGACCACAGCCCGGAGAACCCAAGACAGCGGAGGCGACCACAGCACGGAGAACCCAAGACAGCGGAGGCGACCACAGCACGGAGAACCCAAGACAGCGGAGGCGACCGCTGCCCGGAGAACCCAAGACAGCGGAAGCGACCACAGCCCGGAAAACCCAAGACAGCGGAGGCGACCACAGCCCGGCAAAACCAAGACAGCGGAGGCGACCACAGCCCGGAGAACGCAAGACAGCGGAAGCGACCACAGCACGGAGAACCCAAGACAGCGGAGGCGACCACAGCCCGGAGAACCCAAGACAGCGGAGGCGACCACAGCCCAGAGAACCCAAGACAGCGAAAGCGACCACTGCACGGAGAACCCAAGACAGCGGAGGCGACAACAGCCCGGAGAACCCAAGACAGCGGAGGAGACCGCTGCCCGGAGAACGCAAGACAGCGGAGGCGACCGCTGCCCGGAGAACCCAAGACAGCGGAGGCGACCGCTGCACGGAGAACCCAAGACAGCGGAGGCGACCACAGCCCGGAGAACCCAAGACAGCGGAGGCGACCACAGCCCGGAGAACCCAAGACAGCGGAGGCGACCACAACACGGAGAATCCAAGACAGCGGAGGCGACCACAGCCCGGAGAATCCAAGACAGCGGAGGCGACCACAGCCCGGAGAACCCAAGGCAGCAGAGGAAACCACAGTGCGAAGAACCCAAGACAGGGGAAGCGACCAGAGCCCGGAGAACCCAAGACAGCGGAAGCAACCAGAGCTCAGAGAGACAAACAGACAGAGAGCAGAGACAGACAGAAAGGAAAAGCTCAAAGACATAAACAAACAGAGGTCAAACAGACAGACAGACAGAAAAAGCTAAGAGAGAGAGACATATAGAAAGGGTTCAGAGATCCGAAAACAGCGGAGGCCACCAGAGGTCAAGGGGAAAGACAGACAAAGGTCAGAGACAAAGACAGAGTTTAGAGAACCCAAGACAGCGGAGGCGACCACAGCCCGGAGAACCCAAGGCAGCAGAGGAAACCACAGTGCGAAGAACCCAAGACAGGGGAAGCGACCAGAGCCCGGAGAACCCAAGACAGCGGAAGCAACCAGAGCTCAGAGAGACAAACAGACAGAGAGCAGAGACAGACAGAAAGGAAAAGCTCAAAGACATAAACAAACAGAGGTCAAACAGACAGACAGACAGAAAAAGCTAAGAGAGAGAGACAGATAGAAAGAGTTCAGAGATCCGAAAACAGCGGAGGCCACCAGAGGTCAAGGGGAAAGACAGACAAAGGTCAGAGACAAAGACAGAGTTTAGAGAACCCAAGACAGCGGAGGCGACCACAGCCCGGAGAACCCAAGACAGCGGAGGCGACCACAGCCTGGAAAAACCAAGACGGCGGAAGCGACCACAGCCCGGAGAACCCAAGACAGCGGAGGCGACCACAACATGGAGAACCCAAGACAGCGGAGGCGACCACAGCCCGGAGAATCCAAGACAGCGGAGGCGACCACAGCACGGAGAACCCAAGACAGCGGAGGCGACCACAGCACGGAGAACCCAAGACAGCGGAGGCGACCGCTGCCCGGAGAACCCAAGACAGCGGAAACGACCACAGCCCGGAAAACCCAAGACAGCGGAGGCGACCACAGCCCGGCAAGACCAAGACAGCGGAGGCGACCACAGCCCGGAGAACCCAAGACAGCGGAAGCGACCACAGCACGGAGAACCCAAGACAGCGGAGGCGACCACAGCCCTGGAGAAACCAAGACAGGCGGAAGGCGACCACAGCACAGGAGAACCCAAGACAGCGGAGGCGACCACAAGCACGGACAACCAGAGACAGCGGAGGCGACCACAGCCCGGAGAACCCAAGAAAGCGGAGGCGACCACAGCCCGGAGAACCCAAGACAGCGGAGGAAACCACAGTCCCGAAGAACCCAAGACAGGGGAAGCGAACAGAGCCCGGAGAACCCAAGACAGCGGAAGCAACTAGAGCTCAGAGAGACAAACAGACAGAGAGCAGAGACAGACAGACAGGAAAAGCTCAAAGACATAAACAGAGGTCAAACAGACAGACAGACAGAAAAAGCTCAGAGAGAGAGACGGATAGAAAGAGTTCAGAGATCCGAAAACAGCGGAGGCCACCAGAGGTCAATGGGAAAGACAGACAAAGGTCAAAGAGAAAGACAGAGTTTAGAGAACCCAAGACAGCAGAGGCGACCACAGACCGGAGAACCCAAGACAGCGGAAGCGACCACAGCCCGGAGAACCCAAGACAGCGGAGGCGACCACAGCCCGGAGAACCCAAGACAGCGGAAGCGACCACAGCCCGGAGAACCCAAGACAGCGGAGGAGACCACAGCCCGGAGAAACCAAGACAGTGGAAGCGACCACAGAAGGGAGAACCCAAGACAGCGGAGGCGACCACAGCCCGGAGAACCCAAGACAGCGAAAGCGACCACAGCACGGAGAACCCAAGACAGCGGAGGAGACCGCTGCCCGGAGAACGCAAGACAGCGGAGGCGACCGCTGCCCGGAGAACCCAAGACAGCGGAGGCGACCGCTGCACGGAGAACCCAAGACAGCGGAGGCGACCACAGCCCGGAGAACCCAAGACAGCGGAGGCGACCGCAGCCCGGAGAACCCAAGACAGCGGAGGCGACCACAACACGGAGAACCCAAGACAGCGGAACTGACCAAAGCCCGGAGAACCCAAGACAGCGGAGGAAACCACAGTCCGAAGAACCCAAGACAGCGGAGGCGACAACAGCCCGGAGAACCCAAGACAGTGGAGGAGACCGCTGCCCGGAGAACCCAAGACAGCGGAGGCGACCGCTGCCCGGAGAACCCAAGACAGCGGAGGCGACCGCTGCCCGGAGAACCCAAGACAGCGGAGGCGACCGCTGCCCGGAGAACCCAAGACAGCGGAGGCGACCACAGCCCGGAGAACCCAAGACAGCGGAGGCGACCACAGCCCGGAGAACCCAAGACAGCGGAGGCGACCACAACATGGAGAACCCAAGACAGCGGAGGCGACCACAGCCCGGAGAACCCAAGACAGCGGAGGCGACCACAGCACGGAGAACCCAAGACAGCGGAGGCGACCACAGCACGGAGAACCCAAGACAGCGGAGGCGACCGCTGCCCGGAGAACCCAAGACAGCGGAAGCGACCACAGCCCGGAAAACCCAAGACAGCGGAGGCGACCACAGCCCGGCAAAACCAAGACAGCGGAGGCGACCACAGCCCGGAGAACGCAAGACAGCGGAAGCGACCACAGCACGGAGAACCCAAGACAGCGGAGGCGACCACAGCCCGGAGAACCCAAGACAGCGGAGGCGACCACAGCCCAGAGAACCCAAGACAGCGAAAGCGACCACTGCACGGAGAACCCAAGACAGCGGAGGCGACAACAGCCCGGAGAACCCAAGACAGCGGAGGAGACCGCTGCCCGGAGAACGCAAGACAGCGGAGGCGACCGCTGCCCGGAGAACCCAAGACAGCGGAGGCGACCGCTGCACGGAGAACCCAAGACAGCGGAGGCGACCACAGCCCGGAGAACCCAAGACAGCGGAGGCGACCACAGCCCGGAGAACCCAAGACAGCGGAGGCGACCACAACACGGAGAATCCAAGACAGCGGAGGCGACCACAGCCCGGAGAATCCAAGACAGCGGAGGCGACCACAGCCCGGAGAACCCAAGGCAGCAGAGGAAACCACAGTGCGAAGAACCCAAGACAGGGGAAGCGACCAGAGCCCGGAGAACCCAAGACAGCGGAAGCAACCAGAGCTCAGAGAGACAAACAGACAGAGAGCAGAGACAGACAGAAAGGAAAAGCTCAAAGACATAAACAAACAGAGGTCAAACAGACAGACAGACAGAAAAAGCTAAGAGAGAGAGACATATAGAAAGGGTTCAGAGATCCGAAAACAGCGGAGGCCACCAGAGGTCAAGGGGAAAGACAGACAAAGGTCAGAGACAAAGACAGAGTTTAGAGAACCCAAGACAGCGGAGGCGACCACAGCCCGGAGAACCCAAGGCAGCAGAGGAAACCACAGTGCGAAGAACCCAAGACAGGGGAAGCGACCAGAGCCCGGAGAACCCAAGACAGCGGAAGCAACCAGAGCTCAGAGAGACAAACAGACAGAGAGCAGAGACAGACAGAAAGGAAAAGCTCAAAGACATAAACAAACAGAGGTCAAACAGACAGACAGACAGAAAAAGCTAAGAGAGAGAGACAGATAGAAAGAGTTCAGAGATCCGAAAACAGCGGAGGCCACCAGAGGTCAAGGGGAAAGACAGACAAAGGTCAGAGACAAAGACAGAGTTTAGAGAACCCAAGACAGCGGAGGCGACCACAGCCCGGAGAACCCAAGACAGCGGAGGCGACCACAGCCTGGAAAAACCAAGACGGCGGAAGCGACCACAGCCCGGAGAACCCAAGACAGCGGAGGCGACCACAACATGGAGAACCCAAGACAGCGGAGGCGACCACAGCCCGGAGAATCCAAGACAGCGGAGGCGACCACAGCACGGAGAACCCAAGACAGCGGAGGCGACCACAGCACGGAGAACCCAAGACAGCGGAGGCGACCGCTGCCCGGAGAACCCAAGACAGCGGAAACGACCACAGCCCGGAAAACCCAAGACAGCGGAGGCGACCACAGCCCGGCAAGACCAAGACAGCGGAGGCGACCACAGCCCGGAGAACCCAAGACAGCGGAAGCGACCACAGCACGGAGAACCCAAGACAGCGGAGGCGACCACAGCCTGGAAAAACCAAGACGGCGGAAGCGACCACAGCACAGAGAACCCAAGACAGCGGAAGCGACCAAAGCCCGTAGAACCGGAGACAGCGGAGGCGACCACAGCCCGGAGAACCCGAGAAATCGGAAGCGACCACAGCACGGAGAACCCAAGACAGCGGAGGCGACCACAGCCCGGAGAACCCAAGACAGCGGAGGCGACCACAGCCCGGAGAACCCAAGACAGCGGAGGAAACCACAGCCCGGAGAACCCAAGACAGCGGAGGCGACCCCAGTCCGGAGAATCCAAGACAGCGAAAGCGACCACAGCCCGGAGAACCCAAGACAGCGGAGGCGACCACAGCATGGAGAACCCAAGACAGCGGAGGCCACCACAGCCCGGAGAACCCAAGACAGCGGAGGCCACCAGAGCTCAGAGAACCCAAGACAGCGGAAGCGACCAGAGCTCAGAGAGGCAAACAGACAGAGAGCAGACACAGACAGATAGACAAAGCTCAAAGAGATAGACAAACAAAGATCAAAAAGACAGACAGAAAGACAAAGCTCAGACAGAGAGACACATAGAAAGAGTTCAGAGAACCGAAAACAGTGGAGGCCACCAGAGGTAGAGTGGACAGACAGACAAAGGTCAGAGAGAAAGACAGAGTTTAGAGAACCCAAGACAGCGGTGGCGACCATAGCCCGGAGAACCCAAGACAGCGGAGGCGACCACAGTCCGGAGAACCCAAGACAGCGGAGGCGACCACAGCCCGGAGAACCCAAGACAGCGGAAGCGACCAAAGCCCGGAGAACCCAAGACAGCGGAGGCAACCACAGCCGGAGGACCCAAGACAGCGGAAGCGACCACAGCCCGGAGAACCCAAGACAGCGGAGGCGACCACAGCCCGGAGAACCCAAGACAGCGGAGGCGACCACAGCCTGGAAAAACCAAGACGGCGGAAGCGACCACAGCACAGAGAACCCAAGAGAGCGGAAGCGACCAAAGCCCGTAGAACCCGAGACAGCGGAGGCGACCACAGCCCGGAGAACCCGAGAAATCGGAAGCGACCACAGCACGGAGAACCCAAGACAGCGGAGGCGACCACAGCCCGGAGAACCCAAGACAGCGGAGGCGACCACAGCCCGGAGAACCCAAGACAGCGGAGGAAACCACAGCCCGGAGAACCCAAGACAGCGGAGGCGACCCCAGTCCGGAGAATCCAAGACAGCGAAAGCGACCACAGCCCGGAGAACCCAAGACAGCGGAGGCGACCACAGCATGGAGAACCCAAGACAGCGGAGGCCACCACAGCCCGGAGAACCCAAGACAGCGGAGGCCACCAGAGCTCAGAGAACCCAAGACAGCGGAAGCGACCAGAGCTCAGAGAGGCAAACAGACAGAGAGCAGACACAGACAGATAGACAAAGCTCAAAGAGATAGACAAACAAAGATCAAAAAGACAGACAGACAGACAAAGCTCAGACAGAGAGACACATAGAAAGAGTTCAGAGAACCGAAAACAGTGGAGGCCACCAGAGGTAGAGGGGAAAGACAGACAAAGGTCAGAGAGAAAGACAGAGTTTAGAGAACCCAAGACAGCGGTGGCGACCACAGCCCGGAGAACCCAAGACAGCGGAGGCGACCACAGTCCGGAGAACCCAAGACAGCGGAGGCGACCACAGCCCGGAGAACCCAAGACAGCGGAAGCGACCAAAGCCCGGAGAACCCAAGACAGCGGAGGCAACCACAGCCGGAGGACCCAAGACAGCGGAAGCGACCACAGCCCGGAGAACCAAGACAGCGGAGGCGACCACAGCCCGGAGAACCCAAGACAGCGGAAGCGACCACAGCACGGAGAAACCAAGACAGCGGAGGCGACCACAGCCCGGAGAACCCAAGACAGCGGAGGCGACCACAGCACGGAGAACCCAAGACAGCGGAGGCGACCACAGCCCGGAGAACCCAAGACAGCGGAGACGACCACAGACCGGAGAACCCAAGACAGCGGAGGCGACCCCAGTCCGGAGAACCCAAGACAGCGGAGGCGTCCACAGCCCGGAGAACCCAAGACAGCGGAAGCGACCACAGCACGGAGAACCCAAGACAGCGGAAGCGACCAAAGCCCGGAGAACCCGAGACAGCGGAGGCGACCACAGCCCGGAGAACCCGAGACAGCGGAAGTGACCACAGCACGGAGAACCCGAGACAGTGGAGGCGACCACAGCCCGGAGAACCCGAGACAGCGGAGGCGACTACAGCAGGGACAACCCAAGACAGCGGAGGCGATCCCAATCCGGAGAATCCAAGACAGCGGAGGCGACCACAGCCCGGAGAACCCAAGACAGCGGAAGCGACCACAGCCCGGAGAACCCAAGACAGCGGAGGCGACCACAGCCCGGAGAACCCAAGACAGCGGAAGCGACCACAGCCCGGAGAACCCAAGACAGCGGAGGCGACCACAGCCCGGAGAACCCAAGACAGCGGAGGCGACCACAGCCCGGAGAACCCAAGACAGCGGAACAGACCACAGCCCGGAGAACCCAAGACAGCGGAGGCAACCTCAGCCGGAGAACCCAAGACAGCGGAAGCGACCACAGCCCGGAGAACCCAAGACAGCGGAGGCAACCACAGCCCGGAGAACCCAAGACAGCGGAAGCGACCGCTGCTCGTAGAATCCAAGACAGCGGAAGCGACCACAGCCCGGAGAGCCCAAGACAGCGGAGGCGACCACAGCCCGGAGAACCCAAGACAGCAGAGGCGACCACAGACCGGAGAACCCAAGACAGCGGAGGCGACCCCAGTCCGGAGAACCCAAGACAGCGGAGGCGACCACAGCCCGGAGAACCCAAGACAGCGGAGGCGACCCCAGTCCGGAGAACCCAAGACAGCGGAGGCGTCCACAGCCCGGAGAACCCAAGACAGCGGAAGCGACCACAGCACGGAGAACCCAAGACAGCGGAAGTGACCAAAGCCCGGAGAACCCGAGACAGCGGAGGCGACCACAGCCCGGAGAACCCGAGACAGCGGAAGCGACCACAGCACGGAGAACCCGAGACAGTGGAGGCGACCACAGCCCGGAGAACCCGAGACAGCGGAGGCGACCACAGCAGGGACAACCCAAGACAGCGGAGGCGACCACAGCCCGGAGAACCCGAGACAGTGGAGGCGACCACAGCCCGGAGAACCCGAGACAGCGGAGGCGACCACAGCAGGGACAACCCAAGACAGCGGAGGCGATCCCAATCCGGAGAATCCAAGACAGCGGAGGCGACCACAGCCCGGAGAACCCAAGACAGCGGAAGCGACCACAGCCCGGAGAACCCAAGACAGCGGAGGCGACCACAGCCCGGAGAACCCAAGACAGCGGAAGCGACCACAGCCCGGAGAACCCAAGACAGCGGAGGCGACCACAGCCCGGAGAACCCAAGACAGCGGAGGCGACCACAGCCCGGAGAACCCAAGACAGCGGAAGCGACCACAGCCCGGAGAACCCAAGACAGCGGAGGCGACCACAGCCGGAGAACCCAAGACAGCGGAAGTGACCACAGCCCGGAGAACCCAAGACAGCGGAGGCGACCACAGCCCGGAGAACCCAAGACAGCGGAAGCGACCACAGCACGGAGAACCCAAGACAGCGGAGGCGACCACAGCACGGAGAACCCAAGACAGCGGAGGCGACCACAGCCTGGAGAACCCAAGACAGCGGAGGCAACCACAGCCCGGAGAACCCAAGACAGCGGAAGCGACCACAGCCCGGAGAACCCAAGACAGCGGAGGCGACCACAGCCCGGAGAACCCAAGACAGCGGAGGCGACCACAGCCCGGAGAACCCAAGACAGCGGAAGCGACCACAGCCCGGAGAACCCAAGACAGCGGAGGCAACCACAGCCGGAGAACCCAAGACAGCGGAAGCGACCACAGCCCGGAGAACCCAAGACAGCGGAGGCGACCACAGCCCGGAGAACCCAAGACAGCGGAAGCGACCACAGCACGGAGAACCCAAGACAGCGGAGGCGACCACAGCACGGAGAACCCAAGACAGCGGAGGCGACCACAGCACGGAGAACCCAAGACAGCGGAGGCGACCACAGCCCGGAGAACCCAAGACAGCGGAGGCGACCACAGCCCGGAGAACCCAAGACAGTGGAGGCGACCCCATTCCGGAGAACCCAAGACAGCGGAGGCGACCACAGCCCGGAGAACCCAAGACAGCGGAAGCGACCACAGCACGGAGAACCCAAGACAGCGTAAGCGACCAAAGCCCGGAGAACCCGAGACAGCGGAGGCGACCACAGCCCGGAGAACCCGAGAGAGCGGAAGTGACCACAGCACGGAGAACCCGAGACAGTGGAGGCGACCACAGCCCGGAGAACCCGAGACAGCGGAGGCGACCACAGCAGGGAGAACCCAAGACAGCGGAGGCGACCACAGCCCGGAGAACCCAAGACAGCGGAGGAAACCACAGCCCGGAGAACCCAAGACAGCGGAGGAGACCCCAATCCGGAGAATCCAAGACAGCGGAGGCGACCGCAGCCCGGAGAACCCAAGACAGCGGAAGCGACCACAACACGGAGAACCCAAGACAGCGGAGGCGACCGCTGCTCGTAGAATCCAAGACAGCGGAAGCGACCACAGCCCGGAGAACCCAAGACAGCGGAGGCGACCACAGCAGGGAGAACCCAAGACAGCGGAGGCGACCACAGCCCGGAGAACCCAAGACAGCGGAGGCGACCCCAATCCGGAGAATCCAAGACAGCGGAGGCGACCACAGCCCGGAGAACCCAAGACAGCGGAAGCGACCACAGCCCGGAGAACCCAAGACAGCGGAGGCGACCACAGCCCGGAGAACCCAAGACAGCGGAAGCGACCACAGCCCGGAGAACCCAAGACAGCGGAGGCGACCACAGCCCGGAGAACCCAAGACAGCGGAGGCGACCACAGCCCGGAGAACCCAAGACAGCGGAAGCGACCACAGCCCGGAGAACCCAAGACAGCGGAGGCAACCACAGCCGGAGAACCCAAGACAGCGGAAGCGACCACAGCCCGGAGAACCCAAGACAGCGGAGGCGACCACAGCCCGGACAACCCAAGACAGCAGAAGCGACCACAGCACGGAGAACCCAAGACAGCGGAGGCGACCACAGCACGGAGAACCCAAGACAGCGGAGGCGACCACAGCACGGAGAACCCAAGACAGCGGAGGCGACCACAGCCCGGAGAACCCAAGACAGCGGAGGCGACCACAGCCCGGAGAACCCAAGACAGCGGAGGCGACCCCAGTCCGGAGAACCCAAGACAGCGGAGGCGACCACAGCCCGGAGAACCCAAGACAGCGGAAGCGACCACAGCACGGAGAACCCAAGACAGCGTAAGCGACCAAAGCCCGGAGAACCCGAGACAGCGGAGGCGACCACAGCCCGGAGAACCCGAGATAGCGGAAGCGACCACAGCACGGAGAACCCGAGACAGAGGAGGCGACCACAGCCCGGAGAACCCGAGACAGCGGAGGCGACCACAGCAGGGAGAACCCAAGACAGCGGAGGCGACCACAGCCCGGAGAACCCAAGACAGCGGAGGAAACCACAGCCCGGAGAACCCAAGACAGCGGAGGCGACCCCAATCCGGAGAATCCAAGACAGCGGAGGCGACCACAGCCCGGAGAACCCAAGACAGCGGAAGCGACCACAGCACGGAGAACCCAAGACAGCGGAGGCGACCGCTGCTCGTAGAATCCAAGACAGCGGAAGCGACCACAGCCCGGAGAACCCAAGACAGCGGAGGCGACCACAGCCCGGAGAACTCAAGACAGCGGAGGCGACCACAACACGGAGAACCCAAGACAGCGGAGGCGACCACAACACGGAGAACCCAAGACAGCGGAGGCGACCACAACACGGAGAACCCAAGGCAGCGGAGGCGACCACAGCCCGGAGAACCCAAGACAGCGGAGGCGACCACAGCCCGGAGAACCCAAGACAAGGGAAGCGACCAGAGCCCGGAGAACCCAAGACAGCGGAAGCAACCAGAGCTCAGAGAGACAAACAGACAGAGAGCAGAGACAGACAGAAAGGAAAAGCTCAAAGACATAAACAAACAGACGTCAAAGAGAGAGACAGACAGAAAAAGCTCAGAGAGAGAGACAGATAGAAAGGGTTCAGAGATCCGAAAACAGCGGAGGCCACCAGAGGTCAAGGGGAAAGACAGACAAAGGTCAGAGAGAAAGACAGAGTTTAGAGAACCCAAGACAGGGGAGGCGACCACAGCCCGGAGAACCCAAGACAGCGGAAGCGACCACAGCCCGGAGAACCCAAGACAGCGGAAGCGACCAGAGCTCAGAGAACCCAAGACAGCGGAGGCGACCACAGCCCGGAGAACCCAAGACAGCGGAGGCGACCAGAGCTCAGAGAGACAAACGGACAGAGAGCAGAGACAGACAGACAGACAGACAAAGGTCAGAGAGAAAGACAGAGTTCAGAGAACCCAAGACAGCGGAGGCAACAACAGCCCAGCAACAGGAGAGGGCTGGGCTCTCAGACCGGGGCAACAAGACAGCACTGTACTTTCATACCGGGCCAACAAGGCAGCATTGTGCTCTCAAACCGGGGCAATAGCAGAGCACTGTGCTCTCAGACCAGGGCAACAAGACAGCGCTGTGCTCTCAGACCGGGGCAACAAGACAGCACTGTGTTCTCAGACCAGGGCAACAGGAGAGGGCTGGGCTCTCAGACCGGGGCAACAAGACAGCGCTGGGCTCTCAGACCGGGGCAACAGGAGAGCACTGTGCGCTCAGACCGCGGCAACAGGAGAGCGCTGGGCTCTCAGACCGGGGCAACAAGACAGCGCTGTGCTCTCAGACTGGGGCAACAAGACAGCACTCTGTTCTCAGACCGGGGCAACAGGACAGCGCTGTGCTCTCAGACCGGGGCAACAGGAGGGCGCTGGGCTCTCAGACCGGGGCAACAAGACAGCGCTGTGCTCTCAGACCGGGGCAACAAGACAGCGCTGTGCTCTCAGACCGGGGCAACAAGACAGCGCTGTGCTCTCAGACCGGGGCAACAGGAGAGCACTGGGCTGTCAGACCGGGGCAACAAGACAGTGCTGTGCTCTCAGACCGGGGCAACAAGACAGCACTCTGTTCTCAGACCGGGGCAACAGGACAGCGCTGTGCTCTCAGACCGGGGCAACAAGACAGCACTCTGTTCTCAGACCGGGGCAACAAGACAGCACTGTGCTCTCATATCGGGGCAACAACACAGCGCTGGGTTCTCAGACCGGGGCAACAGGAGGGAGCCAGCCAGCCAACCAGCCGGCCGGCAGTGCTCAGAGACCGGGGCAACAGGAGCCTGCAGCTAGAGGACAGAGAGCGAGAGAGAGACACAGACCAACAGACACAGAAAGGCAGATAAATAGAGAGACACAAACACAGTGAGACACACACACAGACTGAGACAGAGAGAGAGAGACACAGACCAAGAGAGACAAACAAAGACACAGACAGAGAGAGAGAGACACCGAGAGAGAAAGACAATGAGAGACACAGACTGACAGACAGACAGAGACACATACAAACACCGACAGAGAGAGACAGAGAGGGAGAGAGAGAAAGACAGAGAGAAAGAGAGACACAGACAGAGAGGGAGAGAGACAGACAGAGAGACACAGACAGACAGACAGAGACAGACAGACTGACAGAGAGAGGGACAGACAGAGAGATAGACAGAGAGATACACAGAGAAAGACAGAGAAAGACAGAGACAGACACAACAGACAGAGAAAGAGAGACAGACAGAGAGACAGACACAGAGAGAGAGACAGAGACTCTGGATGAATATTAGAGCTAAAACACTGCAGTAAATGATGAATATTAGAGCTAAAATACTGCAGTAAAATGTGAATATTAGAGCTAAAATACTGCAAAAAAGATGAAAATACTACAGAAAAATGCGAATATTAAAGCTAAAATACTGCAGTAAAAGATGAATATTAGAGCAAAAATACTGCAGTAAAATGTGAATGTTAGAGCTAAAATTTTGCAGTAAAAGATGAATATTAGAGAAAATATTACAGTAAAAGATTAATATTGGCCCGCAACTGGAGGCTGGCTGGGCTCAGAGACGACGACAGATGAGATGAGTGCAAGAAAGATCCCCACACGACCCCATTTTAGTTCCTGTCATTGAGTTGCAGCGCTGGACTACCTACCTTGAAGGTACTGAGGAGCCGGCAACAAGCATGGAGAGCAAAGCTTAAACAAAACAAAAACAAGAGGCCCGTGGCACTTGACGGTCACCTGAATTTTTGATGTAGTCAGTTTTGTTGTTTATGGAAAAAAAAATACGAATCCACGTTTTGAATGGTAGACCACATAACTAAATCAATTTATATTCAACAAAGTGCGTGATTTTAGGATTTATGCTGCTACAGTCATGTAAGAAGCAAACACCTAATGCTGGTGGGTCAGATTTTTTCAGCTCCATCATAGATTAAGCCAATGTTTTTAATTCAGAGATGTGTGTGTGGAGTGGGTGTGGGTTTTGTCACCACTTTAGCGGCTTCATTACTTGAGGATTGAATGCAAACTTCACAAACTTATCAAGATCTTAATTTCTAGGGCATCAAGGTTACGATTACTATAGATAAGGGAAATAAACTTTGCCAAATGTGAAACCCTGGGGCCTGGACCCTTCCATCCACAAAGTGTATTGGATTCTACCATATCTGGATAGGGTTCTGGGCAGCCTGGGATCTTTAAAATTTGTAATTAATTTCGGTCCTTCACTTTGCCTCAGGTGACCTAATAAAAACTGAAAGTGGTAATGAAAAAGGTTCTGCAATGTTGTGGGGAAAAAAGAATGTTTACTTTTGTTTAAAATGAATATCAGTAAATCTAGTCAATGATTAATATAAACATGTTAATTTTCTTACATCCTGACGTTGGTCTTCCTCGTTTGTTATCCTCCGACCACCAAGAAGGGCAGCTGTCCTCCTATTCTGATTTGTGTCCTACATAAAGTTAGACAAAAGTGAGCTCATGCAATACTAGTTCACTACAGTTCACATTGACAAATTCACACTATACATACCTCTTTATCAAGGCACTGCATAACACTTTGAAGGGTCAACCTCCTGCTTGATGAAATGGCTGCTTTATACAACTGCAAGAGAAAAAAACCCAAAATGAGCTGCATGTTTTGAAAAAGTATAATGTGAATCAATTTTGCTTTCTTTTTTTGACCATTTCAGCTGTGTTAATGCAAATGGAATGAAATTTCCTTGGGGTCTGGATTCTTTTCAGATCTTTCAATTTTCAACTTCAGCTCTTAGCTCATCTTCAGCTCATATACTGTATACATACAATTGTACCTCTTGGCTCCATCGTGGCCATTTTTGGCCAATTGAAACCCATGTAAACTACATTTTTTCATTCCTTGTTATTCACAGTACTAAAGCATACAAGTTGGGTAAAATTGCTTTCATTCCTAACTCAACATTTCAAAATTGTAGTTTTTAATGTTTTCTACCAGATTATGTCATTTGTCTATTTTTGGCCAAAGGAGCAATTTCATGTAATATTCTTAGTTTCCAATAGGGGCGTATGATGACTTACTGCCCTCCAATGGAGTAAATGAATGACACAATTCTGACACAGGTGTGATCTTAAGGATGTCAGATAATGAAAAGTGTGTCTGTACATGAAATTGCAGCACAAAAAAATGTAGAGAGAAATAAATTATTGCATCTTAGATCCAGCTTGCAGTGAATTTCTGCTGATGCAGGCTGTTGAGCTTTGAGTGTCCCAGGCAAACTTGACTTTGATGCACATGTTGAAAGCAACTGTAGCTTTGTTGTTTTCATAAAAAGTGCCACACACAACTACAGAATAGACCTCAGACACCCAAATATCTAGTCTCCAAAAAAAAATAACAGGACATCTTGCAAAGATGCAGCTGCAGGGCAAACAAAAACAATCTACAACACCGTTTAGAAATCTGTCCTGGACTTTATGCAGGTGCAGTCAGTACTAATGCTATCAGCAGCCCAACAGCTCCCAGATCATTTTTACTCTGGCAAGATGGCGAGAAGGTCATATTCACTGCTTCAAGCACTTGAGTTTGTGATGCGATCAGAGAGCGAAGATGGGGAGAAATCCACTGCACTTGAAGAGACGACATCTACCAAAGATGAGGACACATCCTCTCGTGAAGATGAGGACACATCCTCCTCAGAGGATGACAGCACCACTCTACTGATGATGAGGAGTACCAGCCAGTACCTGATTCTTCCTCCTCAGCGGGTGAGGACAATACAGACACAGCGGTTAAACAAAAAAACACAGCTACAGGTAATGGCAGATACAGAGGAGCTGGCGGCTGAATGGATATCTCATAATGGGAAAATTCTTTGGTTTCCCACTAATAAAGAGACCCTGCATTTCAATCCAGTACCACCCCTCTATAAAAATAAATGTTGTTGTTTTTCAAAGTAAACAAGTATTGTGCATTTTTTTCTCAAATCAAATTTAAAGATTTAAAATTCTGAAGCTGAAAGAAATTTTGGATTTCGTGGTCAAGACTGATTCTAATTTTAAAAACTTGACTGTTGAAAGTAGAAAATAATGCGGTATTTTTTTTTACTGCATTTTCTAAAAACACTAGGTGGTAGTTTTCTTCTTTTTTTTGTCAGTGCACAAAAAAGTTAATGATGCAGAAAAATCATTGATACTGCTAATTATTGACAAACATTTAGCAAAATTAATCAGGCAGCATGTATTATTTTTATTTAAAAAAGTGATTTTGTGCTTTTCTCCCTTTATAAATCATTATGTTATCTAACAGGCATTTAAAGGGTCAAAATTCTGGTTTTTGGTTTTCATGGCCAGAACTGATGCAAATTTTAAAAATCAAGTTGGTAAAAGTGGAAAAATATTTTTATATATATTAATTTTAAAGCATTTTGAGACTGCAAACAGGGGGTGGCCATTTTTGGCCACGAACACGCTGAGAGGGAGTTTTTTTGTTTTTTGACATTTATATAGCTGCAATTATGCTTAAAAACTAAATCAGGAAGCATGTATTAGTTGGTTAAAAAATGTGATTTTATGCGTTTCTCCCCTTTTAGATCATTAGCATTATGTGATCTAAAAGGCATTTAAAGGGTTAAAATTCTGAATTTGAATGAAATTTTGGTTTTTATGATCACAACTGATGCAAATTTGAAAAATTAAGCTGATGAAAGTGGAATTTTTAAAAAATATATATAAATTTTAAAGCATTTTGGAATACAAATGGAGTGGCCATTTTTGGCCACGAACACGCTGAGAGGAAGGGTTAGGGTTAGGCTAACCCTCTCTATGCTCAAAAATAATAATGCATCATAATCAGTGTTGCTGTTAATGAATTACATATCTCAGACTGTGCTATTAATAAAACAAGAAAAACCGATAGCACTGGGAATATAGATAATGGTCATTTCTGAGGTTGTTTTTCAACAAGTGCTTTGTGCAAACAAACTGGCATTTGAAGGGTTAAAAATATTAAAATAAATGAATATTTTATATGTATGATAAGAATTGATGTTAGTTAAAAACTTTATGCAGTAAAAGTAGCAAAAAAGATAAAAAATCTAAAAAAATTACAGACTCAGTATGTTGGGAGCCAAAAATGGCCACAAACAAACTGAATGGATGTTGTTTTTGAACATAGCCAGAGGGTTAAGAAGACCTTGTGAGCCATTGATTTATACAAATGTACTGATATTTTCATGTGAAAAACAATAAAAATATTTTGGAATTTAAAAAAAAGAACTACATCAATATTATTTTCTGACCTTTTATGGAATAATCAATTTAATAACCACCAGATTAACTGTAGACTGTAGAATAATTAGTAAAAGTAGAGAAAGATAAACTAGACAAGCCACACAGTTCAGACAGTGCTGCACCCTGACAGAGATCTTCATCCCCAGAGCAGCTGCGGTAGAGGAGCTCTGTTGTGATAGAGCGAGCAAGAGGATGAATACAGAGAGAGAGAGCGATGGTAGATAAACAGCGTGAATGCAAGAAATTCACAGTATTTCAGCTCGTTTCATGACTATACGTCGTACAAACACAAATGCCTCCCCTCAAACACTCGGACCATCGACAAATACGTTGACTATATGCAGTAAATATAAGCGTCCAAGTCTTTAGACTTCATTAACGTGTTATTTCACAAGTTAAAACTTACCGTGCAGATGGACAAATAGACAAATAGCGGCCCTTTTGATCCGGGGAGGGGAGGGAGGGGAGGGGAGGGGAGGGGGGCTCAGTTTCGCGGGCATACCGGCACAACTTTAACTGTGTGCAAACTAGCTAGCTAACAAAAGGGTAACGTTAGCCAGAAGTTGCTTGCAGGCAAATGTTGAATTCCAAAGTTTTTTTTATTGCTCCTGTCACGTCGGAAGCATTTCTAACCTAAATGAACGCCCCTCAACTAAAATGTCCGCCATTGACAACAGTGGTGTAGTTTACTAATGCGCCATTTCAAACTATGATTAACGCGATAGATTAGCATAGAGAAAAACACGGAAATGTAGTCAAATTCGCAAAGCTCTGTCAATGTGCTGATTTTATTCCATTTTATCACAGAAGAAACTGCCATTGTTATTAAATTTTATCAACAAAAACTCAAAAGCACTTTCAGAAGATAACTTACCTCCTCGCGGTGTCTCTTCTCCCAGCAGAATGACGTATCCCTCCGCCCTGGTCAGTTGCACTCTGCTGCGTCACTGCGTCAGATTGCAGCTAGCTGGAAAAGGGTGTCCCTCCGCAGCTGGAAGTAGTCCGCCGCTGTTTTCTATATTGTTTTGTCAATAATTAAGTTGGGGTTGAAATACTGTGGTTTGTCCCGTTTAGACAACAGGTGAGGGCGACAGTTCTTGTATATCATAGAGTTAGGGTTTTATTTTTGATTAATCCCAAGATTGTGGTATTTCTTCAGCAGGGGAGGCGGAGGGGGGTGGGGGGAGGCGGAGGGGGCCGAAGCACCTGCCCCTTTGCTCCTTGATGCCCAAAGTGCCCTGTTGTCAAAGTTGTTTTTTTAAATTCTATTTAATTTTGTTTTTATTTGTAAGTGTGTGTGTGTGTGTGTGTGTGTGTGTGTGTGTGTAAAAGTCTCTGAGGCCCAAAATAATAAATAAAACAAAACTAAAAATAACTCAGATCTACCGTCGGTCGGTCACGTGATCTACGTAGACGTCCCCCACTGCTCTGAGGGGTCCAGATGTTCCCTGTAGCTCTGCGCTAGCGCCGCTAGTCTAGAAACCGGAGACCCGAGGGAGGACATCAACAACTGATGGTCCTGATGGAGAGGAGGTTCTGCAGCGGGATTCGTTTATGTACGGTGTATTTTTGCAAGATGACTGATGAAGTGAGCATCCTGTGTGTGTGTGTCTGACTCTGCACACACACCTGTCATCAGTTCTAGCCGCTAGTTAACCACACAGCTGCTAAGAGGATAAAGTCTGCCAGGCTTCTTTTTGTTTCTGTATGTTTCTGTTGTCATGGGCAAAGTGCATCAGAGAGATGTATTATTTTACTGTCAGTGAGTTGCAAGTTGTTTCCTGTTTCTAGAGGCAATGAGACAGAGGTTATGTTATTTCACTGAAACTACGTACATGCATTTTCACATAATTTTGGACTATTGCAGTACAAATACGATAACAATAATAATTAGAAGAATTTGAATTGTGATTTTCTCAACTTCTCATTTAAAGATATCAGTACTTGTTGATAACATTTGTATATATAGACAAATTAAATATAATATGCATAAATATAAAATATAAAACTTTTAGAACGTTGCTGTCCTGCGCAAAGTGGATAGTCAAACTGAATAAAAGTACAAATACATTTAAATACATGATTCCTATATCATTTAATTATTTTTTAAACTTATTATTAGCACTACGAATAATAAAGGGCAGATTATGAATCAGCACCATGGAGCAAATCCGTGGCTCTACAGTACATGTCTGGAAAAGGTATGAAATTTAAAAGCAAGGACTCCAGGAAGAGTAGCCACAGTTAAACAGTCCAGTGTCTAATGATGACGTAAATTCAGCTTCAAAATAATAATTTTTCTCACATACACTACATCACAGGTCAGAGTTTGAACCAATGACCTTCTGATCAGCAGTCCTGAGACTTAGCCACTGCTGCACCTTGTATTATGAGGTATGTTTCTGTATGATGTTTCAAATTCTTGCTCCATGTGCCCCCTTTTAACTTTGAGCACCTGCCCCTCCAAAGGTCTCTGCATGGCCCTGCTCCCCTCCTCCCCCCAGCACCCCGTTTCTTTTTTCAAGGTATAACTTACAGAAATAAGTTAAATCAACACTGACGGTCCTGATAAAGTGATGTGGGACTGCTATTATTTTGAACACCACTGTAGATCTTCTTCCTCTCCAGCTCCGTTCATCTTCTTGGCTTCTATCTGCAGATCTCCACATTTATCCTCCAGCAGCCTCCAGAGATAACTTCACCAAACGCCGCCCCAGAGGCCGGTCGGGTCTTCAGATCCGTCTGGAGGATGGACAACGTTTCAGTTTTAGGAACGTTAGATTCCTAAAACCCTAACCCTAATTCTAGAAGTTAAATGTGCTTAACAAGAAGATCACATCAACTTATCGCATACATTTTGAATCTTTTTGGGCAAATGTTTGGGTAATTTTATACAATTTAGTCAATTAGAAAAAGTTTTTGGATCATTTTGCACAAAGATTCCGCTTGTTTGAGCAAATCAAGTCATTTGGATTCATTTTGAACAGTTTCCAGTTATTTTAGTTGAACTTTTGCCAAATCTTGAGTAAAATTGGTGAAATTGTCTTAATTGTTGAGTCCAAACAAGCAAATAGAAGAATAGAGATACCTCAATTTGAATTCACTTCAATTTGAATTCACTTTTTAATCCACTTATGCACAAATTCTTAATCTTTTTGGACAAATTATGGGTAATTTCAGATAATTTCAAGTCAGTTTGTCAAAGTTTTATCTCATTAGGAGAAATTTGTGAGTAATTTTGCACCAAGTTTCATCTTTTTTGTCATTTTCAGACAGTTTACAGCTAAAGGAAATGTTAAAATGCTTCAGAACATTCACAACAAAATCAACTAAAATCCAGCAAATTTCGCAGATTTTTTTATGAATGCTCTTAAAGAAAGCATTACAAGTTTTATTGAAATATATATATATATATATATATATATATATTATATATATATATATATATATACATATAAATAAAATCACTGGATATTTTTAGGATTTTTTTGGAAGATTTTTACTCATTTTTTAAATATATTTACAAGATTTATCTTGCCAAATTTAGGAAATTTTTTATGAATAAAACTTTTAAAAGAAACTTTTAAGGAATTATTGGAATTTTCTTCCTGAAGGTTTTGCAAAATATTCAGAAATATGGGGATTTTTTTTGCTGATTTTTTTCAGACAAGGTAACAATATTTTTTGGTGCCTGTAAATGAAGACAACAGGAAGGTTAAGTTAGCTCGACTTGAATTCAGTTTTCTCTCAGCTTCTTTATAAATTCCAGTGTAAATTCCACGTGATGTGAAGTTGATGCTACAGTATGATGTTGACCCAGTTTGGTTGACAGAAATAAGCGATAAATTTCCTCTCAGAGTGCATAAATAGAGTGAACTGTTGGTCTGTGGAAACTCTGATCTGTTAAATGTGGCGGCTTCCCGTCCTTATTTTCTGCCTCGCTACATAAACGGAGCAGCATCACGTGACTCTGAGCGTTACTAACAGTTTACACCTGTTACCTGTAATCTGCCCGTTACCACGGCGTTGCAGTTGTCTGTTCAGGGTGAAGCTTCCAGGAGGGATTTAGGAGTTCAGTCTGTTCAGAGCTGGATTTCCTCACATCAGTGGGCTGGGAGGGTGAGGAGAGGTGGAGGTTTTCAAATGTCAGGTCCAGAGAGATTAACAGACTCCCTCCAACATCCTCCAGTCTGGCAAAAAACGGAGTCGTTCTTTTCTCTCTGCAGACAAAGTTTTAATGCTGGAGAAGAGAGGAAAGTCTGAGTTAGAGCTCCGAATGTTAAAATACGCTCTGAAAAGCCAATAGAAGTCTGAGTTTATGTTAAAATACGCTCTGAAGAGTCAATAAAAGTCTAAGTTTATGTTAAAATACGCTCTGAAAAGCCAATAAAAGTCTGAGTTTATGTTAAAATACACTCTGAAAAGTCAATAACAGTCTGAGTTTATGTTAAAATATGCTCTGAAAAGTCAATAAAAGTCTGAGTTTATGTTAAAATACAAACAGAAAAGTCATCAAAACTCTGAGTTTATGTTAAAATACAAACAGAAAAGTCATCAAAAGTTAGGGCTGGGCGATATGGCCTTAAAAAAAAATCTCCGATTTTTTCACAAAAAATCCCGATTCACCCAATTTTTTTTTTTGCCCCCTACCTAATCTCCTCACGCCGGAGTCCAGTCTACTTAATGCAAATGAGCTGCAGCCCGCAGTGGGCGCACTCTGAACTACAGGAGCCCAGCAGGCAGGCGCTGGTGGCGGATGTTGATGAGAAAATCGATTTTCATAAAAACAAATCCGTTAGAGAGGAAGGCTCTCCAACCAGGGACCGCTCGCTGTAATGAACAACACGTGGCTTCTTTTTACTTGCAGCAAGGGTAACCCACGCACAGTGCAACACGATACGTCTCGTGTGAGCTACCAAGAGGTGGTCCCTGCCGTCCTTTATTTATACAGTTGGGTTCACAAGTTAATGATATGCGAGTGGGTGTGAATGTGAGGTGTGGTCTGTGTGTGTGGAAAAATACAGTAAAATACAGTGGGGGTGGTAAATGCATTGAAACAATAGGTACAGGTTTCAGTAAGCTTATGTACTAAAAACATCATGTGTAACAGTTCATACCATAGCTATTAAGCATAACTATTAATGATAATATAAAAACCTTCGAACAAAATCGACATTAAGTACAAACTGGAATTAATCGATAAAATCGATTTATCGCCCAGCCCTATCAAAAGTCTGAGTTTATGTTAAAATACGCTCTGAAAAGTCACCAAAAGTCTCTCTGTTTGTGGATTTAACACTGAATCTAACATTAGATTTGAAGCCGGGTTAAATCAGAAACCAATACTTCAAATTAAATTTGTGGGGGTTCTTTGTTTCCCAAGTTATTTACATCTAATAGAATTTATACAATGAATTGTGTTTTACAAAAACCTATGGCGCAACACATTAGTAGAAATATGAGAAACAGCACCAGAAATAGTACTAAAAACAGAAACATACGGCTGTGGCACCTAGTGGGCAAATAAAACCCACAGTTACCACACTGCCCTCTATAAGCCTCTGTTCTAAACACATACTGCAGTAACACAAAAGCAGTTAGAAATATCTCATCATTAACCAACACAAAAACACAATGCATATAATAATACATTCATATTTCATGGAACTAAGAACATCATGATTGATCAGCTTGGGTCAAGATGGTGCCAGTGTGTGTGGCAGCTTGTCTCTCACTGTCAGTTTTGTTGATGATTTTATTGTAGTTCACCCTCGGCACTCAACAAATCAAGTCGCTGCTCATGTATGATGGACAAACACTGCTGGAGCTTCGTTTCTCTGCTAAAGATGGAGTTACGCCCGCTGGGGGCTGGAGTGCAGCTTAAAGGGGGGGCTCCAAGCCAAACAGGTTGGGAACCACTGCTCGAACTGTCGGTACTCCTCAGCACAGTACACGGACATAAAGTGGATTTTTAATGCAAATAACAAACAATTTACCATCCTGTCACTATATTTCATAATTCAGTCTTTCATAGCACGGTATTATTTACAGTTTTCTTACTGTCCCACAGTAACCAGTAACCCTTTGTTCTGTTCCCACCACTGCCAGTATCTTGCCCTTTGACCTCAAAACTACCCCCAATACAACAATAACAATACGCCCCCTGCTGTCCAAAACGACAATCAGCAGAAGAGTCACAAACAGGGATTTCAGTGGTTTTCAGGATATTTACTTGCCTCTGTTTACCACCTGGTTACACCTGTATTAAAATTCAGGCCCAACAGCAGGAACTTTATGCATTTGGACACATTATGAGTCAAGACTGAAGTTTCCAGTGATTTTGTGCAGAACTTTAATTAGTTTTGGGCAAATTCTAAGTCATTTTGGTTGAATTTTAAGCTTTTAAGTCATTTCAGACATTTTCAAGTCAGTTTTTATCATTTTGAGCAGGTCATGATACATTTTGATTATGAGACAAATATTTTAACTTGTTTTGGACAAATTTTGAGCTTTTAAGTCATTTCATACAATTTCAAGTCAGTTTTTATGTTGAGGAATTTTGTACAATATTTTAAGTTGTTTTGGAAAATTTAGATTTTCTTTAGTCTTTTCAAAGAATTTCAAGTCAGTTTTTTATCTTGTTTTGAGGTATTTTGCACAATATTGTAAATTGTTTAATTGCCCTCATTTCTGTCTCCTTTTATTCCTTTTCTCTCTGTAGCAGATAATTTAATGAAATACTGGAAAAAAACATCCCATAGAACAAAAGCAAAGGACCCTAAAAACTGTGTTAAAACCCCTACTAGAAACCAAACAGATAAAACAGGAAGCATAAAACCATCTGATACCCACAGCCAACGTTACCCCCCCCAGATATATGGAACACCCAAAATACACAAAAAGACACTGCACTGCACCCCATAGTGGACAGCATCAGATCAGTCACCTACAACCTTTATAAAGCTCTGGTAGAAATCATCAAACCCCTCCTTGGTACATCACAACATCACTGCAAGAACTCCAAACAACTGGACAAGAACTAAACCATATCACAGTAGAAAAAGAGGAGATATTCATATGACATGACGTAGTTTCATTCATCACTAAAACCCCCTAGACGTCACATTACCCATCGTACAGGAACGACTCATGAAGGACAGGACACTGAAAAAACACACAAACCTCCCAGTAGACGACATCATCACATTACTCCGGTTTATTGCCAAATCCACCTATTTTCAGTTGAAAGGAATAATCTACAGTCAGAAACCAGGTTTAGCAATGACACATCTGACCAGGTCATCATTGTAAAGGAGAAACTGTTCTCATCTGATCTTACCTGGTAAAATAAAGTTGAAAAAAAGATCCACTTTCAGCCATAATGAGTAACTTTTTCATGGAGGACCTGGAAACCAAAGCCATCCCCGCTCTGCAGACCCACACTCTGGAGAAGATACGTCCACGACATCCTGGAAATAATAAAATCTGGACACACACAAGAACTCACTGATCATCTGAACAACATGGACGACACGGGAAACATACAATCCACACACGAAGAGGAAATAAACCGGACCATTTCATTCCTGGACATGAACATTCACCACAGAGAAGACAGCAGCATCAAAATAACAGTTTACAGGAAACCCACACACACGGACCAGAACCTCCTCTGGACATCAGAACATCCACAGAACACAAACTACCAGTTCGAACACTATTAGAACGGACCAGAACCTCCTCTGGACATCAGAACATCCAGAGAACACAAGCTACCAGTTAGAACACTATTAGAACGGACCAGAACCTCCTCTGGACATCAGAACATCCACAGAACACAAACTACCAGTTAGAACACTATTAGAACGGACCAGAACCTCCTCTGGACATCAGAACATCCAGAGAACACAAACTACCAGTTAGAACACTATTAGAACGGACCAGAACCTCCTCTGGACATCAGAACATCCACAGAACACAAACTACCAGTTAGAACACTATTAGAACAGACCAGAACCTCCTCTGGACATCAGAACATCCACAGAACACAAACTACCAGTTAGAACACTATTAGAACAGACCAGCATCATAACCGATGATAAAGACAGACAGGAGGAGGAAAAACACATCAGAACTCACTCACACACTACCAATATCCCATATGGGCCATAAACAAAGGAAAACAACAAGCCAAAAACAAAGAGAAAAAACTAAAACAAACAAAAACAAAACATACACAAAAACCAGACAATAAAAATAAAGGCATAATCAGCATTCCATATATCTGAGGGACAACAGAACCCATATATCCCATAATGAGAAAACACAACATCAACACAGCAGTAGAACCACATAGAAAACTGCAGCAGCTATTAGTCCATCCAAAAGACAAAAAATGCAACATCATATATGAAACTCCGTGTAAATCATGCGATAAAACATACACTGGAGAAACTGGAAGATCATTCAACACAAGAAGAAAGGAACAGCAGACAGAATAAAGGAAACAGCTGGACGACTCACAAGAAGACAAAAAGAAAAAGCAGATGAAGAAAACAAAAAAATCAGCCATCAGGGACCACTGTAAAAGAAACAAGCACATCATGGACTGGGACAGGGGGAGGATTTAACATCAGAGACCAACAAACACAAACCATGGATTAAGGAGGCCTTAGAGACCAGGAAGTGTTGTAGTTTTCCATTCCATTGTACAGTATACACTGTTGTTTCTCTTCAAAAATGCATTTAAAGCTACTTTCTGCACATTTCTGGTACTTTCTTAGGATACAGAAGTACTATCTCTTGCTAAATAAATAATGTTTACACCTATGCAGTACCTTTAGCAACAATAATAGTGATAATTATTGAGTCCATGTTGGACTTCTATTCACTAACCCTCAGAGCAGAATGAGGCGTGCACGGAGTCACCTGATATCTAGAGTCATCTACCGGTGATGGAGGGTTTAATCAGACACACCTGAAGCCAAATGGCAGAAATATAAGTCCACTGCATTACCATAATCTCATAAACTGATATATATGTATGTATATATGTATATATATATATATATATATGTATATATATATATATATATATATATATATATATATATATATATATATATATATATATATATATATATATATATATATATATATATATATATACATACAAATGTCATCTGTTACCCTGGAAGTGGAACCTACTGGTGATAAAATAAAACAGAATCACAGAAAGCAGGTTTGATGCAGTTCTTCATCCTTTTTACTTTCAGTACAGCCCATGGTCCGTTGTGTTTTATTCAGCATGAGTACAGCTGGGACATGCTGCTTCATCAGAATAATGCATTTTAAACTTTCTGTGGTGGAAAATAACCCGTCATCTGTCAGCAGATCCAGCTTGTCTATACTCATGCTCAAAGTAACTGCAAAGGATTGTGGGTCAGGATGGCCAGAAAAGCATGCTGGGATACTTCCCAATCCAAACAGAGGGACATCCAGGTATTCTTTGACATTCCATCTACTGGCTCATCTTTCTCTGGCTGCTGGACAGTTTGGTAGTGAGGATACTGGAATGCAGATGAGTCGTCGTCTACATATTAGGAGTCTCATTTAGCGTGTAGGAAGTTAGAGCTGCAGGTTACTGATTTATTCATTTTGTACTCATTTACTTTGTCAAAGCTTGTAGAAGTTTTGACCTTTCTCCAACTAGAACATGCAACTAAATCTGAGCAGGGAGAGAAACAGTGGTGGTCACGTGGACCTAATATTTTCAACATCTTTTCATCATCCAACTTAGTGTGAATCTTTTACCTCAAAGCCCTGCAGCAGGACGTCAAACTGATTCTAGTCCAGGTTCCACATTCAGCCCAGTCTGATCTCCAGTAAAACCACAGCATAATAACCTATAAATAACCACAACTCCTAATTATTCCATTTGTTTTAGTGCAAAAAGCACATTTTGAAAATGTTCACATTTGAGGAATTATCTTTTGACAAAACATTATGAACAACCAGAAATGTTTTCAGAAAAATAAGTTAAATTTCAACAGTTTTATGCCTTGGTTCATCATTTCCACATGACAACTTCCAGAGTGTCTACAAAGGAACACAACAGTCATTTAGTAACTGAACAATCTGGTATTTAACTCTATGATCAAAACAACTTGTCATGATGTAGAAACTATTACAAATTTACAATCTGCAGTTAATGTCTTCTCTGGAACTTTTACACTGCATGCTGTGACCTCTGACCTCTTCATCATTCTACTAACAAGTCAGGACTCTGGGATTAAATCTGGGAAAAGTCATGTTGTTGATGGACCAATAGATGGCAGCAGAGACTCAGACACAAATCTCTGTCCCTGCAACCCATCAATAATCAATAATAACACTGATACATTATCAACCAATCATATTTTGGTCATTTTCTACATATTTCTGGTAGTTTTAGCTCATATTTTGGTCATTTTGTTCATATTTCTGGTAGTTTCATCTCATATTTTGGTCATTTTATTCTTATTTCTGGTAGTTTTTTTTGTCATATGTTGGTCATATTATATATATATATGTATTTCTGGTAGTTTTATCTGTGGGTGTGTGTGTGTGTGTGTGTGTGTGTGTTTATACATATATGAAGAAATGTGTAAATTGAATGGAAAGTCCAGTGGGAGTCTGAGTGTCACCAAGTCAGAGTTTATGTCTCAACTGGGGACGTTAGAGAAGACAGGCGGAGACAGTCTTAGTGGGCGGAGCTAAACTACCTGAAACCTGTGTTTCATTCATTATAGATCTCATTCCATCATTCTGAAATCAGTTTATTTCTCCCCCTCTTCTCTGTAACTATTTAGTTTAGAATTCTTTGCCTCTCCTGACAACTTTTGATAGAACAGCAGAAAAATACCTTCAATTATTACAATATCACTGTGATTCTCCACTGTGTATTATGCAGAATTGTAATATGATAGCAATTTATTTGTGTTGTGTTCATTATTGATGCCTTTAACTCTTCCATGCATAGAGGTCATGACAGTGTGCAGCTCTTCTAAAGCTGTTTTCTTGTATGTGCATAAGTTTTGATGGCATAGTTGGACATCAGCCACTACAGTGGATCCTATTGCATCATTTCTTCCACTGCCAGTGATTGGCTAGCCATTGCAAATTCTTTAAAAAAAGAGTCAAACCAAGATGGCCGACAGGCAGCCAGAAACACCAAGTAGCTCATTTTCTTTTGTTCAAGCCTTCTATAAAAAAGAGACCTTTGCAGGAAAGAAAAATATGGTGACATCGAGGAACATCTAAGGAGTCATGCAATTGCAAAATTTTCCAAGTATTGATGTTATACTGGGAGGCAATTATGATTAATCTCCTGTCCACTAAAGTGCACATCATGCATCACCAGCTATATTTCAACTACAATTCATTGACCACAATTAGGCTATTACTGCTGCTGTTCTTGAAAATATGTCATCTGAGAGACTTGGGAATCTATACAGGAGAGTGAATCCCTCAATGCTGTTTGAATTATTTATGCATCAATTATTTTATAGTTCACATCACATTTCACAGTTCAATACACTGTATATCATTTTATCCATTTGTTTGTTAAATCCATATTTCTAGAGCAAAATGCATGGTGGCCATCTCAGTGGACATGTAAATATATTTTTTAGAAAAATGGGTTGAAATAAAATAAAGTACAAACCTTGTTTTTCATGCGTAAAGATGAATAAAAACAATTGGGGGGAAAAAAATCCTAACTGAGGTTATCATAATTCATGCATGAATGGGTTAAGGCGACATACCAAACAGTGACGTTTTAATTCTTTTTTGGACAATATACTAACATACATGAATTATTGACACACAAACTTACAAATTCTCAAAATACAAGCTCCTCAACTCTGTTCTTGGTTACAGTGATTCATTAGATGTACTTCTCCTATTTTTCTTAAATTACCATGTTTTCATAGCATCATCAAAATTTAATTGAGTTTTTTTTCCACAATGTGACTTCAACATAATCAAAAAATAACCTGTGCTTATTCTAGTGATCTTTTTTGGTAATATGTTTCTTGATTACCACCCATTTGTGCTTCTATCTGCCTTCATCTTTGCAGACGGTGCCAACATGATTGACAACAGATGAGCTTTTTCTTAATTGTTCATTCGTAAGAACTTCAAATTTGTTATTTTTAACTGCTCTAAGCCTCAAGCAGAGAAAGCATAAACCTCCTCTTTGGTATTATCTGAACACGACATCATGACGATTTACTCTAATGAAGCTGGTCGAGTTTTGAGGAAAACACTTTAAATGAACAAGTCAAGTATATTCTAACCACCTGGAGCCTGATGTGCATCAAGAAACATGATGTTTCTTGATGCACATCAGGTGCTGCTGATCTGATCTGACCTGACGTTCAGCCACAGCATCAGTGTCTGATGAAGACAGGACAGCAGATCAGTCCTGTCTAACATCCTACTTCTGTTTCCTCTCACCTGAATCTTCCAACAAACTCCCCGACGTTCCTCCATCTGACGAGCAGAGTCCGTTCAAAAAGTTCACACTTAGTGCCAAAAATATTCATTCAAAGATGAAGAAACCATGAAAAGATCGATAAAACTTGGTGAAGGTGAAATAAAGTGGAGCTCTGTGGCATGTGTGTTGGTGGTTTGATCCCGTCAGGTGTGTCTGAGTGGAACGTACCACCTGCTCAGGTCAGCGGGGGGAACACAGAGATACAAAAGTTAAAAATCCTGGCTCTAAGCCTTAATACAGTTTAGAGTGGACTTCACAGTTTATGTCACATGAGTGCATCTACATTAGCATAACATTTAATTTAATGTAGATGAGTTTTACTGCTCCAATCACAGACTGACCTGCTGCTGACATCACCTGTTCACCTGGAGCTCACCTGTTCACCCGACAGCAGCAACAAACTGGAGAAGAACTGAGGGATTCTGATGACAAGTTCATGGATCAAATAATAATTCAGTGGAATCTTTACTGCAGTAACACATTTTCTTCACCATCATATTACCTGAAAACTAAAAGACTCTCCTCAGTGAAGCAGCTCCTGGTTTATAAATCAAAACGCTGTAAAACACAGAGAAATACTAAAAGATCATTTTATTAAAACCAACAGAAGCTGGAAGAGGATTTTTTTTAAAAAAAAGGCTTTTGTTGCATAAATTCTGCAGCTTCCTGTTGTTGTTGTGGGAACAAGGTTTGACAAAATCGGACTTTCTGAGTGTAAACTGACTCAACGAAACCTGAACTCCAGTCAGAGAGAACAGGTTCCATTAGATTAGATTCTTTATTGTCAGTGGAAAAACAAACATTTTTAGTGTCCAAAACACCACGACAACATGAGTAAACTTGTTTTATGGCTTAACAAAGACAAAAACACACACAAAAAAAACTCTTACATTTCACTTTCTTTCAGATTCTGTGCTGTTTAGAATCAAAATGAAAATAGAAAATAAAAATCTGTTTCAGTCCAATATTTTACTAAAACATTTCACAAATACTCCAAACACTGATAAGAACACTTCATATAAATCATCCATGCAAAAACCTCCAATCTCCAATTATTCTTTATAAATTTATACATTTTTACTGATATATTTGAAAAATATCAAAAAAGGAAAACATACAGTAGAATTTTTTTTAAATAAGTAAAAAACAAAACACATTTTCACATCTGAGCTCAGAAACTAAAATCATAGTATTTTAAACATAAATCTCACGTTTAGGTCGGATATTGTCCATTTATAAAGGAAACACAGAAAAGTGGGAAATATAAAATAGAAATAATTTTAAAGAAGTGATAAAAAGCCCTCATTTCACACACACACACACTTATAACGACCAGAATTATCACCAGAAGGACTCAATTATCAGCCAGAAACGTTAAAAACAGAAAGAATTCATTAGTTTTCTTTCCATCAGAGAAAATTAAGCATATTTAGGCTTCAAGTCTTGTGAAATTATCTTTACTGTACACATTACTGCTCTCTGGCGGACACAGGCGGTAACGACACTATTATTATTTGAGGCAAAGCTGGCGACATTACAGATGAGCAGCACTTCCTGTTTCAACGTAAAACTATCGTAATGCTCTTATGCTAAAACGTGGTTTTGTGAGACTCAGAAGAATCTGCAGTATGAACCAAAATCTATTTCAGGACCACTAGCTTATCGACTCCCTCAAATTGTGTTTGTTGTCACTATACGTTCAAAAATAAACACGTTATAGCTAATGTACAAATGCATTCGTGACCGAAAGTGTTAGCCAGCTAGCGGAAGTGCTAACGAGGGTTTGTTATGACATGGACTAATACCTTAACACGTGTAATTCTAAAATCAATTCTCTCCAAGACACAGAGCTCTAGCTCCGTTTCCTGTCCCGGGTCTAATGTTTCAGCCTGATATCGTGATCAGCACCTTTTAAAGAGACGCTGCTGGTAGCGCTGGAGTTAGCTTGTCACTAGCTTCTGATTAGCTGCTAGCTCGCTAACGCTGCCATCACGGAGATGCTGCTATAGATTGTCATTAGCTACATTGTGGATTCATTTCCTGTTTGGACGTGACTCAGACTACAACAAAAGTAATCGGAGCAAGTGGAGAAGCTAGCTGTCGTTAAATACGACTTGGTTTACACCAGAGATCCTTCTGAATTGACCTAACTCGCTTAGTAATACTTTTGACATAAAATGTACAATAAAGATGCTTTTACCTTGAAGATGAACAGGAAGTGCTGCTCACCTGTAATGTCGCCAACTATACAGTTAGTAATAATGTCGTGTCGTTACCGCCTGTTTCCACAAGAGGTCAGTAGCGCCCCCTCCTGTGACATGATCTTACATGAGAGAGATTAGATGACAGCAGAGACTCAAGACACAAATCTCTGTCCCTGCAACCGATCAATAATCAATAACAACACTGATACATTATCAACCAATCATATTTTGGTCATTTTGTACATGTTTCTGGTAGTTTTATCTCATATTTTGGTCATATTCACAGGACTCACCTGTTTTGAGAAAATCTCCACAACTCCTTGCACTGCTGGCATTTTCTGCACTTTTACAATTACATGTATTCCACAAGCCACTTTATGCTGATGTCACTTATAGTGTAGTAATACTGTATTTATTCATTTTTCATTCTTGTATATATTATTGTTATTATAATTATTATCTTTACTGTAGTAAACTGTAGTTAGTGCTGCTCTGAAAGATTTTTGCTGCTCTAACACTGGAAATTTCCCCTGACCTGGGGAGTAATAAAGAACTGTTGTATATCTATGTGCAAGAACTGATACATCATCTTCCTGTATATAGTCTTCTACATGGTATTTTAAAAAATCTGTGCATATATCCCTCTGGGCTGGAAACTGATTATAGTTTACTGCTATGGTGTATGGCTCTGGCATTAAATATACTACATATATAGCTGGTGGTAAATTCAAAAATATGTAGACCAGCAAATCAAGTATAGTGAGGGTGATGCAGAGTAGACTGATGGAAATGGGCAGCTGGAAGCAGTGGGCTGGAGGAAGGTCAGCAGCAGCAGCATCCCACAGATGGAGATTAGGCCAGTTGGTGGGAGAACCACCACAGATCTGAAGCATCCAGCTCTGGGATCAGGGACACTCGGAGAAAGGACACAGGGAGAAACAGAGTGAGTGTAATGCAATAATGGAACATATATTTATGGTATACCATTGTATATAATGCTAGATAGAGAAGGGCTCAGTGCATCCACAGAGGTCCTCCAGCAGCCTAGGCCTGTAGCAGCAGAACTAGGGGCAGAACTAAGGGACGTCCAAGAGGGGAAGTCAGTTGTGTAAATGAAGACACCAGCTCACCCCGTCAGGGTCCCCCAGTCGTCCCCCATCGTCACCTTCATCATTTACACCTGACAGGAAAACCTTCATCTTCATCAATTATACCTGACAGGAAAACCTTCATCATCATCAGTTACACCTGACAGGAAAACCTTCTTCTTTATCTTCATCAGTTACAGAGTTAGGGTTCTTCAACAGGTCCTCCATCAGCAGGTTAGTTCTGTTTCAGGTCATCAGATGAAGCTCTGGGAAACGTTGCATCAATGTAGAAAAGTTTCCTGGATGTTTTTTGATTTCACCACTGAACATGAATCACAGAACAGAAACAGATTATTTATTAATTTCATTTTTAAACTTCTGAGAGAGAAGGTCCAACAGGAGTAATTCACACACGTGTTCCAAAGCTTCTGTTCACAAAAACCCTCCAGGAGCTCAAGGATAGGTCACCTGTTGATGCTCAGCTCAAACCTGTCTGCTCCACTGAGTATTTCTGTGGTGTCTGATCAGTGCAACTCATTCAAAGATCTATTTATTTTCATACTAAAACTAAAATGTCAAACAGCATACCCTGACTAGGGTGCTTTTCTAGACTAAAACATTGAAAACATCTGTATGATGTGAAGTAAATACCTGTGTGAACCTGTTGCAGTAGAAATAAGAACGGCCGATCTGCTTTGAAAACTGGAGCTCGGGATCTTTTGAGGAGGACCATCCCTGCAGGGGATAGAACAATCATGTTTTAGAAACTTTAGGACAGTTGGTTAGTTCTGTTCTATTAACCCTCGTGTCGTCCTGCGGGTCAAAATTGACCCGTTTTAAATTTTGAAAATGTGGAAAAAAATATTTCACAGTGAAACTTCTGATGTCCACATTTTCAACATTTTGGGGAAATTGTTGTACATTTTTTTGGTGGAAAAAAAATGTTAAAATGTTTCTCAACAACATTCATAAAAAAATCAACCAAAATCCAGCGAATTTCACTGGATTTTGGTTGATTTTTTTTGTGAATGTACTTAAAGACAATAGTAGAAGTTTACTGATATATATAATCACTTTAGATAGATTTTTTTGGAATATTTTTACTCATTTCTTGAAAATATCTACAAGAATTTTCTTGCCAAATCGGGGGATTATTTTAAAATAAAACTTTTAAGGGAAACTTCTAAGGAATTATTGGAATTTTCTTCTGAAGCTTTTGCAAATTTTCAGAAATTTGGGGAATTTTTTTGCTGAATTTTTTGGATCTTTTTTCAGACAAGGAAACAATATTTTTTGGTGCCCGTAAATGAGGACAACAGTAGGATTAATATCTATTTGTTATATTAATATCTATCATATTATCACCAGTAGACAGCAGCTGCTTTGGTCCCGTCCTCCGTGACTTCTATCCTGACTTCATGAAGGCATCAGACACATGAGAGACCCTCCTCCACTTCAGAAGGAACAAACTGTCAGATACCTGAAGAACCTGGGATTAAACCTGAAGGACATCCTGGATGTTTATGAACTGATGGACTGACCTGAGATCCCGGTGAAGTCGGCTGCTGTGGGGTTGAAGGCGTCGCTGATGCCCATAGCGGGGAGCACCGACCTCAGGTTGAACTTGTTCTGCATTCTGAATCTGGAAACACCAGAAGAAGATCCATGTTTATGAACCAAGCCTCATGAAGAGTCTGCAAGTCCTGAACCAGTCTCTAATCCTGAAGCATTGTTCTCTACCTTGGGAGGAAGATGTCCATCCTGGTTCTGCGCAGGCCGGTGTCCCAGGACGCTAGGTGGCGCTGTGTGAGCTGAGCCTCCAGGGAGGACAGTAGCGTCTTCCTCTCGCTGGGTAGAAGCACCTGCAGGCTCAGGGAGCGGCCCAGGAACGGCAGCTCCAGAACCGTGTAGCGCTGATCCGATCCCGTCCTGAGCTGACCTGAGGGGAGATCAATGAGGTCAGGACTTCTTCTGATTCAGTCATCAGTAGAGTTTAGCTCAGGTCTATTTCCACTGATTTCACTTTAAACGTCACTGAACCATGTCCAACAGATTAAAAGAAAGACAACACCAGAGTAGAAAACAGAAACGACTCACATCATTTGTAAATGCGAAACATATTTAACTAAACATTTTATTAAATATCTAGAAAGTGAAACATTTTCTCTTGTCACTGTGATAATAAACAATTATTGGATGGTGAATAGTAAATGTATTTAAATGTTTTGAATGGAACAAGGTTGTAATTAAATACAGGCAAGGACTGGAAAATAAAGAGATTACAGAGATAACAGTGAGTTTCTAATAAATGTGGAGCTGCATGTCTGATAGAGGAAACTGGTTGATGAGAAACAGATGGTAGAAGCTCACTGGGATCAGCTGCAGAGAGGGGACTTAATGTCATTTAGTTCAGAAAATGACAATAGAAACAGTCAAAACATCACCTTGATGGATGATCAGAACTGTCACTGACAAATGTTATTGAACAACCATCTAAGAAGTTTAAATAACTGAAGTTCCAAATGTTCATAGAAATACTGCTCTTTTAAATTCACTGTATATATATATATATATATATATATATATATATATATATATATATATATATATATATATATATATATACACATATATACACACACATATATATATGTGTGTGTATATATGTATATATATATATACATATAAATTATATATATATACATAATTTTATATATAAAATTATGCATATGTATATATGTATATATATATGTATATATATATATACATATATACATATGCATTATTTATATATAAAATTATGTATATATATATATAATTATATATGTATATATATACATATATATATATATACATATATACACACACACATATATATATATATATATATATATATATATATATATATATATGTGTGTGTGTGTGTGTGTGTGCTCTCCGCTGCTGCTGGAGGGGCCACGACTCATCTGGAGGGAACCAGGGAACGGCAGGGGTTAATGGAGAGGCCACGAGGCTGTTATCGACTCATGTGGTCTGATGCCATGAATAAATGAATGAACTGGACGACTCACAAGAACACAAAAAGAAAAAGCCGAACAAGAAAAAAAATCAGCCATCAGGGATCGCTGCAAAAGAAATAATCTTATCATGGACTGGGACAGCGGGAGGATTTTAACATCATAGACCAACAAACATAAACGATGGATCAAGGAGGCCATTGAGATCAGGAAGCAGGCGAGCTGCTCCATGAACCGGGACGAGGGGGACTACACCCTCTAATACCTGGGACTCCATCCTCCAGAGACCACCGGACGGCGGGGGGGCGTGGCCTATCTGACAGATTCTGACAGATCTGTCAGACTGGTCACATGATAAAAAGGACACGTCAGCACACGCCAGATGACGCTCTGAAGAAGACTGCAGTTGCAGTTGAAACATGTCAGCTAAGGTGAAACCATCTTATTTTTGATTTGTTGGTGTAAAAGAAATAACGTTATCCTATGATAGTCAACAACAAAATGAACATCATCCAAATAAAAGTTTCTATCTATCTATCTATCTATCTATCTATCTATCTATCTATCTATCTATCTATCTATCTATCTATCTATCTATCTATCTATCTATCAAAACATGATTACAGTGAAACAGCTTTGAAAGAAGTCAAAAGTCACACTGTTTTCCTGTTCAGTCCCTTCAAATTTATTCATTTTTCTGTTTTATTTTTGGTTATGTGATCATTTTGCATTTCTTTATGGTCATTTTGTGTCTCTTTGCGGTCATTTTTGTGTGTTTTTGTTCAAATTTTTTGTTTCTGTGATTATTTTGTGTCTTTTTGTGGTCATTTGGTCAACACTCAGGCTTCATTAGCTGTAGCACATTAGATCTAACAGTACAATTGATGATAAGCATTAGCTCTAATACGTTACTGTAAAAAATTAGCTGTCATGCATTAGTTGTAGTATAATATATGCAATACATTAGTTGCAGTACAATAGATGCAAACAATGAGCTCTTATACATTTAAACTATTGCAGTAAAAGATGAATATTAGAGCTAAAATGCTGCAGTAAAAGAAGAATATTAGAGGAAAAATACTGCAGTAAAAGATAAATAATATGTGTGTGTGTGTGTGTGTGTGTGTGTGTGTGTGTGTGTGTGTGTGTGTGTGTGTGTGTGTGTGTGTGTGTGTGTGTGTGTGTGTGTGTGTGTGTGTGAGACACTAAACCACAGAAACATAACCTGTAGTTACTGTGCGTAGAACACAGCTGTGTTTACTCGCACTAAGCTCCACTCTCCTTACTGAGCATTTAAAGGTTTGGAAGATCCTCCATGATGGCGGAGGGGACTGATTTCCAGGTCACAGTAGCAAAGAGCACTCAAGGAGTAAGTATAAGTTGGACGCTTAGAAGCGCTATTGTTAAATATAGCAACTTTTATTATTTTCGAGCAGCTGTTTGCCACATGCAGCCCTAAACTGTAACAGCTCTCCAATAGAAACACTTCTTGGTGAACAGTTTTATGACCAGGAAAACAATTTGGACTACAATGTACTCTTCTATATGTTTATATTCATGGAAACAAAACCATTGCCTCACTTGTTGAACATTGAATGCAGTGGACACACACCATCAGAGTCAAATGGTTTGGACAAAAAGGAAGTCTCTTACTACTAAATCAAGACATCAAACTTGCGGAAGATCACGGTGGAGACTCAAAGTTTCGCTCCAGCCATCCATTTGTAGCCTGAAGTCCTGCGGAGAGGTTGGACATGTCGGCCCACTTCCTCATCTAGAGAAGAACTGGATCAGACTGAGACAAGGACATGTTAGGATTTATTTTTTTTAAGGCACTGCTAGCTGAACACTGAACTTGATGTCACAAATGAGTAATACAATATTGATATTTGTAATGTATAAAACAGAGTTATGGTCCACTTTAAAGAAGTACCTGCGCAAGGTATTATGGGATGCCTGTTACCCCATGTTTGGCGGTCTGGTCTGGCAGTTCAGAAGTAAACACATTGAAAGACACCACTTCTCATTTCGCCTCATTATATTTTATGTCTATATAAGATATACAGACATTACAATATTAATAACCATTTGTTGTGTAATTAATGTATGAGTTGTGTTGACCTGAATAGAGAGAGAGCATTAACCCCAGGCTCTGAAGGGTTAAATACATGATGGATACACACAGGTCAGGCTGGAAAGCTACAGCTGCGCGCACACACACACACACACACACACACACACACACACACACAGCACACACACACACACACACACACACACACACACACACACACACACAAGTACAAAGAGTGTTTTCACACACACAGCACATTCCTATGTCCTTATAATAAAACAACTAATTTTACTGAAACCGCTAAACTCAAGGTTGTTTAAGAGTGGAAACCATAATAATCCTCCCTATGAGACACCACCAGCAGCTGCATCACATCTCAGTTAAACAGAGCGAATAAGACTGACAGGTAGAGAGAGGGAAGAGGGGTTCTAGGAGGTTCTTTTACAGGATGGTTCCTGGAGATTGGATGAATCGTGTGCCAGAGATATGGACGTATCTGTGCACCAACCAATGGGAGAGCTAAGTCTACACCACGGTTATCCCCACCTTTAGCCAATCACTGTTCAATATTTGAATGATATGTTTGTGTTCAATAACCAATCACATTTCACAATACGGTATAAAATGTTCTTTTCATATCAGACTTTGTCATTTTCTGGGAGGCTGTTCCAGACAGAAAAGGTCCTTGATCAAGATTCTTTTGAGACACTGATGGCAGAAAATAAACAGCTTAATTGGAAAGTAGTAGTTTGTTTTCTATCTCAAAAAACGAACCTGCTCAACAGACACAAGTGTCAAAAAGCATTCACACAAAGCAACTAACTTTCCACTGTAAAATAATAAAAACAAGGGTTTTCTTGCAGTGAGAATTGTTTTACACCCATCCAGAGGTTTGAGCAGGCACCAAAGGAAAATAATAACAGAACTTAGTATGAAATCCGTTTTCACATTTTGGGTTCCAAGTACTCAAGCATTATTGATGTGTCTGTTACTGAATAGTGAGAAAAAAACAGAAAAATACTCAGATTTTTGTCCAGATAATTCACTCTACAGCAATTTGTATCAGTCATGCTCACTGCTGTGTGTGGTCAAACATCCATTTTAAAGATAAGAAAAACTCAGCAGAGGTTTAAGAATGAAACTAGCCCAGATGTTAAAGAAGGACAACGTCTATAAAAAGAACAGGAAAAACATTTTCAGTTCAGTGGCTGAACTAAATAGTCTGATCCCCAAGTCGAAAGAAGTCATCTTGATGGTGTGGTTGCATTTTTGTTAAAATCGAAGATAAACTTTGCAAAAAACTTTTTAATATCACAACTCAACAACCACCTTGGCAGAGCATCTAAAGACAGCAGGTTAAACGCATTCGTTTTCTAATCCTGGATCATTCTTGTGTTGGAATCACCAGTTCACATATTTCTGTTTTCAGAAATCATAGGAGAATAAGGGGCTGCTCTGTTGTTATCATCATATCACAATATCTCATTTCAGAGTGCAGTTATTTCTTCTGTTACTGATCTACATCACCATGTAACACAAAACGCCTGCCTGGTGGCTAGTTTGGCCTCAAACAAAGAATGAGCAGCTTCTTCTGCTGCTGCTACATCCCAATACTCATGTTAAAATAATGTGTTTTTTGAAAATGAATACTTGTAAAACATTCTACTCGACCCACAAAATCAATTCGGAACCTCTAAATGTGTACACTATGGGCTCTCTGAGGAAGTGTTTATAACCTGAGGTAGCTCTGTGACACAGACAAAGAGGAGATATAAAAACAGGTCTACTGTGCTTGTTCACTGGCTCCTGTTTAAAATAACTCACTGAACAACTGCTGACATTTTTCAACTCACTTTGGCAAAGCCTGAGTTTGCAAACACATAGTTCATGATCCAGTAGTTTGAAGGATTACACAGCTTTAAAAGAATAAAAGACATTTAACCAGAATCCATTAGTTTTTTTAAAATAGTTGAGTGTTTTTATGCATTGGGCCGTATTCAGAGGCAGGTTTTACTGGATTATTGTCCTGCAGAGGCGCCAGCGTCTGACCTGAGTTTGGACGAGTGAAGGATCCTCCCTCCATCAGTCCTTTACCCACTGTGGGAGTGGAGCCCCTTCCTGCAGGCTGCATCCAGCCAACAGGCCAGCCAGTGCACCACCTCACCCCTGCAGAGACACACAAAGTGAACCATGTTAGCAAACAGCGGCGGCACCATCGTTCTGCTGATATAGAAAGCTTGATGACCGCTGGTCCGCTTCAAGCAATTTAAACAGAAGCATGAAAGGTTATGCACCACAATTACACATGTACACACACTTAGCTAAAACCTCTGCAAAACTTTAACAGCACAAATCACAAGTGGTTGTTTTGACAGTGAGTCTGTTGAATGCCCCAGTGAGACATAATTGCACAGCATTTTAGCTGAGGTACTGAGAATTACATTTTTAGAAATAAAAGTCAATTAAAAAAAAGCACAAAAGACAACTGCATTTGGTCTTCTAACTCATTTTCAAACATAATACCTACACAAAACAGCTGACAGCAACAGCAAATTGGGTTTGGAATTATTCTGACAATTATTTCATCTAATGCATCACTTTTTAAGAAAAAAGTCAAATGTGTTGTATTTTCAGTTTTTTATGTCACTGTAAGAAAGCATTTATGTCCACTTTATGATTTTAGATCCTGCATTTAGGTTTTCAATCTCATTTTCTCCTTCCTCTGTACGTTTTTGACATCATAGTAATTCTAAATTATTATTATTTCCCACCTAACACATTTTGTAACGCACAGAAATGTGACACAACCAGGTTGTTGTTGTTGCTATTACAAATTCAATATATTCAGGTGTGTGGCCTGTTTCAATCTGGCATCCCATATTTTTTTTTTTTTTTTTTTTAACCAATTTTCTGACAAGCGATTAACAGAATGATCAACTACTCATCTGGACAATAATCTGAATATTAGACAATAAAAAAAAATAATAGTAGCAGCAGGCTGCACAGTAGCTTGGTGGTTAGCTCCGTCGCCTCACAGCTAGAAGATCCTCGGTTTGTGTCCCAGCCTTCCTGGGATCTTCCTGCATGGAGTCTCCATGTTCTCCTGTACATGCGTGGGTTTCCTCCAGGTTCTCCCACAGTCCAGAAACATGCTGAGGTCAATTGGTGATTCTAAACTGTCCATCAGGTGTGAATGTTTGTCTCTCTGTGTAGCCCTGTGATACAGTTACCTGTCCAGGTGAACCTGTGATAGACCGTTACCTGTCCAGGTGTCCCCTGCCTTCACCCGCAGTCAGCTGGGATAGACCTCCAGCCCCCCATGACCCTGATGAGGATCAAGAGGATCCGACGACTCGACGGACAGACGCTTTATTAATCCCGAGGGAAATTCAAAATATTCAGCAGCTTACATACAAAAACAAAAATAACAAAAAGGCAAAACAGACAGGTTAGTAACATGAACGTTAACGGTTAGTATATACTCTAAAAAACTTGCTGTATAATACTATAAACATTTCTAATTTTAAAATCTATAGAAATACTAATTGTATTAAAAGTCAATAAAACAGTGTTTACACCTTTCAAGACAACGTGGTTTAAAGTGATTTAAAATTATTTAAATGGTTTAAAGTGATTTTGACAGGTAGCACGAAAACACTTGTAAACTACATAAAATGCAGACATTCTACAATCACATTGGATCAGTCCTGATGTGCTCATGACTGCGTGAGTATCAGGTAAACAACACTTAAAACAGGATGATGAAATTTAAGAAAAACAATGCAATATATTATTAATGGTAATAACTTTATTTACACTGACCTTTCTCTCTGGCTGTGGTGGGCACTGGACACTTTACCACCAACAGCTGCTGGAAACTGATTTTTGTTTCACACCTTTGCTTTTTCCTTTTGAAAAACGTCTTCATCAGTTACACCTGAAAGGAAAACCTTCATCTTCATCAGTTACACCTGACAGGAAAACCTTCATCGTCATCTTCATCAGTAACACCTGATAGGAAAACTTCATCGTCATCTTCATCAGTAACACATGACAGGAAACCTTCATCGTCATCTTCATCAGTAACACCTGACAGGAAAACGACACCTGGGCAGAGAACCTGGCGGAGAACAACAGGAGGAGCAACTTGGGCACAGAACGTGGAGGAGAACGACAGGAGGGGCCACCTGGGGGCAGAACTTTGAGGAGATCCTGGAGGAGAATGACAGGAGGAGCCACCTGGGCACAGAACGTGGAGGAGAACCTGGAGGAGAACCTGGTGGAGAATGACAGGAGGGGCCACCTGGGCAATGAACGTGGAGGAGAACCTGGAGGAGAACGACAGGAGGAGCGACCTGGGCGGAGAACCTGGTGGAGAACAACAGGAGGGGCGACCAGTGCTCAGAACGTGGAGGAGAACCTGGAGGAGAACGATAGGAGGAGCGACCTGAGCACAGAACTTGGAGGAGAACCTGGAGGAGAACGACAGGAGGAGCCACCTGTGCGCAGATCCTGGAGGAGAACGACAGGAGGGGCCACCCGGGGGCAGAACTTGGAGGAGAACGATAGGAAGGGCCACCTGTGCGCAGCATCTGGAGGAGAACCTGGAGGAGAACGACAAGAGGAGCGACCTAGGCGGAGAACCTGGTGGAGAACAACAGGAGGGGCGACCCGTGCGCAGAACCTGGAGGAGAACCTGGAGGAGAACGACAGGAGGGGCAACCTGGGCACAGAACGTGGAGGAGAACGATAGGACGGACCACCTGGGGGCAGAACTTGGAGGAGAACCTGGAGGAGAACGACAGGAGGAGCGACCTGGGTGGAGAACCTGGAGGAGAACGACAGGAGGGGCCACCCGGGGGCAGAACTCGGAGGAGAACCTGGAGGAGAACGACAGGAGGAGCGACCTGGGCAAAGAACTTGGAGGAGAAGCTGGAGGAGAACGACAGGAGGGGCAACCTGGGGGCAGAACTCGGAGGAGAACCTGGAGAACGACAGGAGGAGCAACCTGTGCGCAGCATCTGGAGGAGAACCTGGAGGAGAACGACAGGAGGAGTATCTGGGCGCAGAACGACAACAGGAGGTAGGGCTAATGCAACTTTTGGTTGTTATTGATGGTGAACCAAGATGGACAGCGAGCGGGTGATGTTTTGCCCGTTTTGTGGGGAACATATGAACCGATTGACGCGGTTTTGTTTTTCGTGTGGTCGGTCTTTAGAGTGTTTAAATGGCGCAGATCAGACCGACAGAGTGCATTAGCCGCTCCTCGTTGTCACTTCCGGTTCAATCCCGGAGTTGGGACATTCCCTTTCCGGTTAAATTTAATTTGTAAATTTGTTTTTGGATTTGTAAAAGTGTTTTGTCGCTTGTAAATTTGTCTTGGAGGTTGTAAAAATGGTTTGCATCTTGTGAAATTGTTTTTCTAAAATGTAAATTTGTTACAGAACTTGTCATTTTGTTTTATGATATGTAAAAATGTTTTTCTAAATGTAAATTTGTCTCAAGCTTTGTAAAAGTGTTTTGCATTATGTAAATTTGGTTTGCACCTCTCGGCCACCGTATTGTCCTCTATCCTCGATGAATAATATCGGGGATAGAGGACAACCCTAGAGCAATATTCTGCTTTAAGCCTTCCATTAATGATGTATTTACTTTCGGCTGACCCAAAGAACCTGAAAAAGTCCATTGATAATTGGTATAAAGTGCACAAGCATATTGGAGACACTCCATCTACTTCCCGCTTTGCCCCGATATGGGGTAATATACAATTCAGTGCAGGAAGGGCAGATGGTGGCTTTAAAATCTGGAAAAATGAAGGTGTGCAGAAAATAGAAGATGTGTGTTGATAATATTCTCTAAGGGCAGCCTCCTTACATTTGAACAATTGCGCCAGGTGCACGATATTCCGAAAAAACATTTCTTCAAATATTTACAGCTACTGGAGAAACTCACTCACATGATCAAAACATAAAAATGTAATGACTGAACCACCACTATCATATTGAAAATGTCATTATTTAAAAGGACAGAAGCAGGTTTCTTTGTTTTACTGAGGCTTGAAGTGTCATGATAAAGAGTCTGCCACTGATAGGCTGGAAGCATGCAATCAGATATGCAAAGAATTGTGTAATCTGATTGCCTCTGAATGGGAGGCAGCATGTATCAAAGCCCAGAAAGCAAACTATTAATACCAGAATTGAACTTATTACAAAACAAATGGTTAGATGAGAACCTGTATCACACCAGTGAAATTGAACCGTTGGTCCCCTGACGTTCTAGATACCTGCATTAAGTGCTCAGAAGAAAAAGGAACTCTGATTCACTGTGCTTGGGAATGTCCAAAAATCTCCAAGCCAAACTGTGTACTTTAGGTATATATCCAGAAAACTTTAAAACAATCGACTCTGATTTTGGACTCCTGCCGGCCAGGAGGACGATATCTTTATCTAGGAAGAAAATGGACATTCCTCCGATAAGCGTATGGGTGAAGGAGATGGCATACTGTACTGTATTGGAGAAACTCACTCACATGATCAGAGGTAGAACAGAGGGAGTCTGAAAATGTATGGAAACAGCTGTTGGAATATCTTGAACAACAAGGTGCTGTGGGATGAACTGCTGAATGTTGAGCGTTGTGTCTGTTGTACTATTTTTATTTTTTTTTCCAAATGTATTCATTCTAGTTTACTTGTCTTTCTGTTTTGCCTTTTGACACCATATTGTCTGAATGTTTGTATAATGTTAAAATTTCAATAAAATAGTGTTTACATTTTTTTTTATCAAGATCTTAATTTCTAGGGCATGAAGGCTTACAATTACTATAGATAAGGGAGATAAACTTTGCCAAATGTGAAACCCTGGGGCCTGGACCCTTCCATCCACAAAGTGTATTGGATTCTACCATATCTGGATAGGGTTCTGGACAGCCTGAGATCTTTGGAATTTGTAATTAATTTAGGTCCTTGACTTTGTTTCAGGTGACCTAATAAGAACCGAAAGTGGTAAAAAATTGTGGTTGCATTAAAATACACCCCATACTCGGCTATGCATTTATTGGGATTAACTTGTCAGTTCAGCAGTCTATATCATCATCATATCACACAGTCTCTTTTTAAAACTCGCCTACCAGTTTTAAATGTTCATACAATCAGACAATGTTTGAATTGCCAGTTAGTTTTGAATGGTGTACTAAACGTACAACTGCAATGTTGTGGAAAAAAGAAATGTTACTTTTGTTTAAAATGAATACCAGTAAATCTAGTCAATGATTAATATAAACACGTTAATTTTCTTACATCACACATCCTGACATTGGTCTTCCGCGTTTCTTATCCTCCGAGAAGAAACGTGGAAAACCAAGAAGGGCAGCTGTCCTCCTGTTCTGATTTGTGTCCTACACAAAGTTAGACAAAAGTGAAGTCATGCAATACTACAGTTCTTATGGAAGTTCACATTGACAAATTCACATTATACATACCTCTTTATCCAGGTACTGCATAACACTTTGAAGGGTCAACCTCCTGCTTGAAGAAATGGCTGCTTTATACAACTGCAAGAGAAAAAAAAACAAAATGAGCTGCATGTTTTGAAAAAGATAATGTGAATCAATTTTTAACCTATCTGCATCATCTTATATCGCATGAGTGAGTAAGAGTGAGAGAAAGAGATATTTTGGGTCCTTCTACATGAAACTGCATTTACGTTATCAAGTATTTCTACAAAGAACCAAAAAATCTAGTACAACATTTAAAAAAAGACACAGGGATTGGATCTAACAAATATTTGATATTGTAAGTTGTATAGAAAATAAATTCCAGAATTTCAATCAATAAAAATAAATTAATTTCCCCAAATTTGCCTTTTACAAGCTCCCAATTGAAAAAAAAAATTGCTTCCATTGTTTTGTTTAATGTGACAGTGAAAATAATATATTTGGGACAAATTTGAGGGTGTCAATATGAGCTTAATGAAGCTGTCATTAGGAATAAGAATTACATCAAACCAGATTTTCTGACCTTTTATGGAATAATCAATTTAATGACCACCAGATTAACCAGTAGACTGTAGGTAAGTAGTAAAAGTAGAGAAAGATAAACTAGACAAGCCACACAGTTCAGACAGTGCTGCACCCTGACAGAGATCTTCATCCCCAGAGCAGCTGCGGTAGAGGAGCTCTGTTGTGATAGAGCGAGCAAGAGGATGAATACGAGAGAGAGAGAGCGATGGTAGATAAACAGCGTGATGCAAGAAATTCACAGTATTTCAGCTCGTTTCATTACTATACGCTGTACAAACACAAATGCCTCCCTCAAACACTCGGACCATCGACAAATACGTTGACTATATGCAGTAAATATAAGCGTCCAAGTCCTTTAGACTTCATTAACTTGTTATTTCACAAGTTAAAACTTACCGTGCAGATGGACAAATAGACAAAATGCGGGCCCTTTTGATCCGGGGGAGGGGAGGGGGAGGGGAGGGGGAGGGGAGGGGGGGCTCAGTTTCGCGGGGCATACCGGCACAACTTTAACTGTGTGCAAACTAGCTAGCTAACAAAAGGGGTAACGTTTAGCCAGAAGGTGCTTGCAGGCAAATGTTGAATTCCAAAAGTTTTTTTTATTGCTCCTGTCACATCGGAAGCATTCTAACCTAAATGAACGCCCCTCAACTAAAATGTCCGCCATTGACAACAGTGGTGTAGTTTACTAATGCGCCCTTTCAACTTTGATTAACACGATGGATTAGCATAGAGAAAAACACGGAAATGTAGTCATATTCGCAAAGCTCTGTCAATGTGCTGATTTTATTCCATTTTTATCACAGAAGAAACTGCCATTGTTTTTAAATTTTATCAACAAAAACTCAAAAGCACTTTCAGAAGATAACTTACCTCCTCGCTGTGTCTCTTCTCCCAGCAGAATGACGTATCCCTCCGCCCTGGTCAGTTGCACTCTGCTGCGTCACTGCGTCCAGATTGCAGCTAGCTGTAAAAGGCTGTCCGTCCGCAGCTGGAAGTAGTCCGCCGCTGTTTTCTATATTGTTTTGTCAATAATTAAGTTGGGGTTGAAATACTGTGGTTTGTCCAGTTTAGACAACAGGTGAGGTCGACAGTTTCTTGTATATCATAGAGTTAGGGTTTTATTTTTGATTAATCCCAAGATTATGGTATATTCTCAGCAGGGGAGGTGGAGGCGGAGGGGGGTGGGGGGGAGGCGGAGGGGGCCGAAGCACCTGCCCTTTGCTCCTTGATGTCCAAAGTGCCCCTGTTGTCAAAGTTGTTTTTTTTTTAATTCTATTTAATTTTGTTTTTATTTGTAAGTGTGTGCTGTGTGTGTGTGCGCGCCGTGTGTGTGTGTGTAGTCTGTGTGTGTGTGTGTGTGTGTGTGTGTGTGTGTGTAAAAGTCTCTGAGGACCAAAATAATAATTTAAAACAAACACTAAAAATAATTCAGATCTACGTCGGTCGGTCACGTGATCTACGTAGACGTCCCCCACTGCTCTGAGGGGTCCAGATGTTCCCCTGTAGCTCTGCGCTAGCGCCGCTAGTCTAGAAAACGGAGACCCGAGGGGAGGACATCAACAACTGATGGTCCTGATGGAGGGGAGGTTCTGCAGCGGGAGTTCGTTTATGTACGGTGTATTTTGCAAGATGACTGATGAAGTGAGCATCCTGTGTGTGTGTGTGTGGTCTGACTCTGCACACACACCTGTCATCAGTTCTAGGGAGCCGCTAGTTAACCACACAGCTTGCTGAGAGGATAAAGCTCTGCCAGGCTTCTTTTTGTTTCTGTATTGTTTCTGTTGTCCATGGGCCAAAGTGCATCAGAGAGATGTATTATTTTACTGTCAGTGATTGCATGTGTTTCCTGTTTTCTAGAGGCAATGAGACAGAGGGTTATGTTATTTCACTGGAAACTACGTACATGCATTTTCACATAATTTGGACTATTGCAGTACAAATACAATACAATAATAATTAGAGAGAATTTGAATTGTTGATTTTCTCAACTTCTCATTTAAAGATATCAGTACTTGTTTATAACATTTGTATATATAGACCAAATTATAATATAATATGAATTAAATATAAATATAAAACCTTTTAGAACGTTGCTGTCCTGCGCAAAAGTGGATAGTCAAACAGAATATAAAGTACAAATACATTTAAATACATGATTTTCTATATCATTTAATTGTTTTTAAACTTATTATTAGCACTACGAATAATAAAGGGCAGACTATGAATCAGCACCATGGAGCAAATCCGTGGCTCTACAGTACATGTCTGGAAAAGGTATGAAATTTAAAAGCAAGGACTCCAGGGAAGAGTAGCCACAGTTAAACAGTCCAGTGTCTAATGGTGATGTAAATTCAGCCTTCAAAATAATAATTTTTCTCACATACACTACCATCACAGGTCAGGGGTTTGAACCCAATGACCTTCTGATCAGCAGTCCCTGAGACCTTAGCCACTGCTGCCACCTTGTATTATGAGGTATGTTTCTGTATTGATGTTTCAAATTCTTGCTCCATGTGCCCCCTTTTAACTTTGAGCACCTGCCCCTCCAAAGGTCTCTGCATGGCCCTGCTCCCCTCCTCCCCCCAGCACCCTGTTTCTTTTTCAAGGTATAACTGACAGAAATAGAGTTAAATCAACACTGGACGGGTCCCTGATAAAGTGATGTGGGACTGCTATTATTTTGAACACCACTGTAGATCTTCTTCCTCTCCAGCTCCGTTCATCCTTCTTGCTTCTATCTGCAGATCTCCACATTTATCCTCCAGCAGCCTCCAGAGATAACTTGCACCAAACACCGCCCCAGAGCCGGTCGGTCGTTCAGATACGTCGGGAGGATGGAGCAACGGTTTCCTCTCCTCGTCCATCTCCTGATCATTCGGGTAGAGAATCCTCTCTGGTGCTCTGGAGGGTTTCTGCAGGAACGTCTGGATGCTAAAGTGTTAGAGAAGACAGATCTCAATCTCCAAAACACTGAAACTAAAACACTCATTGTAACACAATAAACAGATTTATATATCATCAGAAAGAACATTCAGACAAAAAACTGAAAAAAATGGAAACGCACGTTTATCATAAACTGTTGTCTCTTTATGGATGCACAGAAATCAGGATTCAACTGAGATTCAGCCTGAACAGAAAAATAAAACAAACTGGCAGTCCATCACTCTGTTTATTCATTTTACAAGTTTCAGGACATGTTTGTTAGGGTTAGACTCTTTTTTTTAAATTCTAGAAGTTAAACGTGTCTAAAAACTGATCTAACAAGAAGATCAGGCATAAAAACTGTTTCACAGAAGAACTAAAAAATGTGTTAAAGACGTTAGAGAGAAGATTCTGTGTGCAGAAATTGTAGAAAAACCTGTAATCGTAGAACTAATACAGAGGTGAGCAAACTGGCTATAAATTTTGACAAAAAAAATATTATATGCATCTATCTTTAACCATTAAATCAGTTTAAGGAAAGTTTCTTTAGACTCTTTTCTTTTCAATTCTAGAAGTTAAACATGTCTAAAACTGATTCAACAACAAGATCAGACATAAAAAACTGTTCACTGAAGAGACTAAAACATGTCAAAAGACATTGTAGTTTAAAACAACGTATGTAAAAATGTTTTTAAAAATGTAAACAACCTGTAATGTAGAATTAATATAGAGCAAAAATACTTGCATACAGTGTGCAAACTCGCGTATATTAGAAAATATATTTGTATGCATCTATCTTTAACCATTAAATCAGTTTTAGGAACGTTAGATTCCTAAAACCCTAACCCTAATTCTAGAAGTTAAATGTGCTTAACAAGAAGATCACATCAACTTATCGCATACATTTTGAATCTTTTTGGGCAAATGTTTGGGTAATTTTATACAATTTAGTCAATGAAAAAAGTTTTTGGATCATTTTGCACAAAGATTCCACTTTTTTGAGCAAATCAAGTCATTTGGATTCATTTTGAACAGTTTTCAGTTATTTCAAAGTCAATTTCAATTCAATTTTATTTATATAGCACCAATTACAGTCAAATTGTCTCGAGAGGCTTTACAGAACCCATATGCCTGAACCCCCAGAGCAGCCCTAAGGAGACAGTGGCAGGAAAACACCCTTTTAACAGGGAAAAAAAACCTCGAGCAGAACCCGGCTCTAATGTGGGGGGACCCATCTGCTGCTGGCCGGGTGGGTTGAGAAGGACAGAAGATGTAGAGGTAGAGATAGAGGGATACAGATAGAGGGGTAGAGATAGAGAGGTGGGGGGTGGGACACAAGGACCATAAAACACAACCACACATCTGAAGCATCCAGCTCTGGGACCAGGGACACTCGGAGAAAGGACACAGAAAGAAACAGAGTGAGTGTAATGCAATAATGGTATATATAGTAAATACATAGGTAGTTAGAGAAGGGCTCAGTGCATCAAGAGAGGTTCCCCAGCAGTCTAGGCCTATAGCAGCATAACTAGGGGCAAACTAAAGGGACGTCAAGAGGGGAAGTCAGTTGTGCAAATGAAAACACCAGCTCACCCCGTCAGGGTCACCCAGTCAGCCCTAACTATAAGCTTTGTCGAAAGGAAGGTTTTAAGCCTGGTCTTAAAAATAGAGAGGGTGTCCGCCTCCGGAACCCAAACTGGGAGCTGGTTCCACAGGAGAGGAGCTGATAACTGAAGGCTCTGCCTCCCATTCTACTTTTAGAGATTCTAGGAACAACAAGTAAGCCTGCAGTCTGAGAGCGAAGAGTTCTGCTAGGATAATATGGTACTATCAGGTCTTTAAGATATGATGGAGATTGGTTGTTAAGAGCTTTATATGTCAGAAGAAGGATTTTGAATTCTGTCTAGATTTAACAGGAAGCCAATGAAGAGAAACCAATATAGGAGAAATATGATCTCTCTTGCTAACTCCCGTCAGTACTCTGGCTGCAGCGTTTTGGATCAGCTGTCGATGTTTCAGAGAGCTATTGGGACAACCTGATAATAAGGAATTACAGTAGTCAAGCCTAGAAGTAACAAATGCATGGACTAGTTTTTCTGCATCACTCTGAGACAGGATAAAAGTGCAGCAATAACAGAGGTAGACCAGTTATATGACAGCATTGTAAAGTCTGACTGATGTTGGGATAAACGACCTGTGGAAAATCCTCTCCTCTAAAGCTAAAGTGACTGCAGGCCTTTCTGTCTTTCAGTGCTTAGAAAACTATATGAAATAGGAAATCTTTCCAGGGATACTTTAAAATGAACCTCTGCTGTTGATGCAGATACTGTGACATCTGTCTTCATCTCAGGTGTCTCATGTTCACTGTGAGGATCTTCTGAGTGAAGCCAACAGAAGGAAAACCTCATCTGGTTGTGAAGAAGGAGACTGAATGGACAACATCCTCTGTGAACAACTTCCTGTTTAACTTTCACTTACAGAAGGACAGAGCAACTCTCAGCAGTTTATTATTCTCTGTTCTTAGTATTCACAGGTTCCATTTATCACCTTTAACTTCATCTCTGCTGTTGTAGCAGAAATACAATATAAAAAAGTCAATGTTATTTATAGCAGATATGCAGCATTAAACCATCAACACATTCAGGTCAAGAGCTTCATTATTTCCTTTATTGCACATTTAAAAACTGCATTATTTAACTATTGTGAACTGTACAGATGTGTAAACATATAGAAAACGGATGAGATAAATTCTGTGTGCTGACAGTGAAATGTAAAACTGAAAAGTAACATGACAAGTTGTATTCCTGAAGACGGGAGAGCAACTGAATCTCAGCGATAATGTTAATACTGGAAGGATGCGGAGGACATTCAGTTGCTGCTCCATTCCTCATCAGTGATTGAAGGAGAAAAGGACTCTTCAGACAACCACAGCTGGATGTCATGTTTCCTGTAGTTTCAGTCATCCAGCTCAGATCCGATTGACCAACGATCCAGACCAAGGCTGAGAAGGAAAGGACACTAACAGTGAGGAAAAGGATCCACAAGGTTCCTTTCATTCCCAGCGGCTAACATTAAATATCTAGAGTGAACACATCAGGATATGAATGGAACAAATAGAGTGTAATTTTGTTCTATATTTTAATCCCATAAAATTGGGAATGTTGTTTTCCTTGTTGAGTGCTAAAGAACATTTACTGTCTTAGATGGACAATAAAGTTTATTCTTTTTATTCTAATGTATCATTAGCATTAACATGAGCTCCACAGTTATCTCACCATACACTGTTGGAGAGAAAAAAAACTGAAGCAAAGAACAGAGATACTAACTCAGAACTGAACTGAGAGATAACATTCATCAGTAACAGTTCTGTGGAGGAACATTAATGTAGATTTATTTACATCTGCTGATCATTAAAACAGCAATCGATCCGTTATGATTGATCAGCTGTGATCTGCAGGAAACTTAGCTACAGCTAACAGTTAACTATGACACTAACAAACCTGATTTAGCATCAGCGTTAACACTAAACGAGGAAACGTAATCTCAGATTTACAGAACAATTTTTAAACACGATGTTAGAACATGTTTATATCAGAGGTTACAGTCTGATGTTAACTTACAGTAACTTCACTGCTTTATATGTGATGTTGTCCAGATGTGGAGAAGAGTACAACTAGTTACAAAAATGACTTTAACACTTACCTGCAGAGTTTATCTTTACTTTTGGAGGCTAACGTTGTTAGCAGCAGCAGGTAAACAGCAGAAGCCGTAAATGTGGGCGGGACAGAGAGTCCTCGCCTCTCAGTCTGACCAATCACTGCTCTCCGGCTCTCAGTCAGTCTGACCCATACGTAGATCTTCATATCTCTGGTAGCTGCAGCTCCCAGTGAACAGGAGGATTTTATTAGAGGAAGTCAGACACAGAGAAACATTAGAGCTCACACTGAAACGGAGCTACAGCTCTGTGTCTTGTAGAAGATTTATTTTCAAAGCTACATGTGTGACGGTAATAATCCGTGCCAGAGCAGACCTCATTAGCACTTCCGCTAGGTCGGCTAACCTTTCCGGTCACTCCAGGGATGCTGTTGTCGGTAATGTAGCCAGAATATGGATTCATTTTTCCTTTGGGCTTGACAAAGACGAGAACAAAAATATTCAGAGCAAGTGGAGCAGCTAGCTAACGCTTATTACAGTTTGATTTACATTTTCAATATCACATTTTTGAAACACGTAATTTTTCC